>NC_050575.1:382949668-383024668 GCF_011100635.1 Trichosurus vulpecula | reverse complement strand
TGAGAAATATCTTCAAAGCCAATTTCCAGATTATGGGAATGGAGGCCCCAGGGCAGGAACCCACCCTAAAAAACAGCTGCCAACATGGACACAAACTCCCCCCATGAGAGTCCTCTAAGCCTCTGTACGTCCCAGCAAAAATTAAATTGTACTTTTTAACTTAGGGAATCTTTAATAAAAAAGGCTGAAAACACATTTTAGCTAACAGTCCTAAAGTTGGCTCTATTATCAAAGCAACTTCATTTTAGAAACAATTTTTCAAGGAACAATTTCTTGCAAATGTTGAACGTTGCTTAAAACTAACTGGGTCTCCCCTTTCCACCAGGGGCTACAGAAATTCCAAAGGTGGCAGAAAGAATATTTTTCGCACAGTGGCAAATGCATTGGATTTGGGCTCAGAGGGCCAGGGTTCAATCTAAGGCTCTGTTATATACTCCCTATGTGACCCTGGATAAGTTTTTTATTAATAATTTTTAATTAATTTTATTAATTCATTTCTTTGGGTCTCAGTTCCCTTCTCCATTTCTCAAATTCATGTGGCCCAAGGGCACACTGTTTCTCAGACAGCTCCTAGAATCCCCTTTTCTGAAAGTCATCTTCATTTTGGAATCACATAATGAATCTACTGGGAACATGCTCTCCAATGGCTAGAGTGGATGGGCCTTCTGGAAGCCACTGATAATAACACTTATTTACTACTCCTATTATCATTATGCCTGTAAGTGGCAATGTGCGGAAAAAGCAGGGAAATCAATAATGAGCAATGAAATTCATTTTGGCTTGTTTTAATCTTAATTGTCTTCTGGTAATAAACACTTAATTGCAAGAATTTCATTTTCTAAAGATATAATTTTGGTGAGTAAGAAAGTCAGAATGACAGAGTTTGTAGTTGCCATTCCAGATCTAATTGGTTTTGTAGCTTTCCCAAAATGCATCATTCTTCTCTGTAATCTCTAAGATGGGTATAAAGTTTGTACTGCATATTTCATAGTATAATAATTAAGAAAAAAAAACCCAAAGCATTAAATAATATGTGACCTCTTCCCATCATCTAATTCAAACTTCTCATTTTAGAGACAGGGTAACTGAGGTCTGGAAAGGTAGAATGGTCCCATAGCTGTCGGATGACCCACCAGGGAGTAGATCCCAGGGTTCCTGACTCCCAGTACAATTTTCTTTCCTCTACATCCTCTTACTATGAAAAGCAAGGATTGGGAAAAGAGTGCCTGAAGCCTAGCACCTGGGGGGAAGGGAATCATTTCTCTTGGCAGCTGGCTGGAGCTGTTGAGCTTTTGGAAAATTACAACACTGTGCATCACCAAGGGCTTTCCTCATAGCAACCCTGAGAATGAGCTAGCAGAGTAATACTTTCCCCATTCAGCAGAAGGAGGCCATGGCCAAGAGACATGATGCTTCTTGCCCAAAGTCACACATTTAGCAGGTGGCAGGGCTGGTGGACCAACCTAGGCCCTCCAAATACAAATAGAGCGCCTTTCCTAGAATGTAGCTTGTGCTCAAGTTGAAGGAATCTAGTTTTATAGAGGAGACCCATTGTGCCATTTCTAAGACCCAAAGGAAGAGGGCAGCAAAGCCACCTCAGGATTCGAATGTACCTGTGATCTTATCAGTGCAAATATTCCCTCCAATGATGCAGATCATTCCCTAGCCATCCCTTCCCGTGGCCTGTGTGACATCGGTCCATGGCCTCCCATAAATTCCCAACGGGGGATCCATCTCCATTAGGTGGCCCAGTGGGAAGGATGCTAGGCTTGGAGTTGGGAAGACTAGAGGTCCCATCCAGACTCAGAGACTTCCTAACTGGGTGACCCTGGACAAGTCTTAACTCCTTTCAGCCTCAATTTCCTCACCTGTAAATAGGGATGATAATTGCAACTAGCTCACCCAATTCTTTGTGAGGATCAGATGAGAGAAAGTGCTTTGTAAAGCCTGTGTAAAGTGCTTTCTAACCATAAAGGGCTATCTAATAATGATGATGATGATTATAACAACGACAACCCTCTCCCCAGTAAACTGTAA
This sequence comes from Trichosurus vulpecula, assembly GCF_011100635.1. Taxonomy (NCBI): domain Eukaryota; kingdom Metazoa; phylum Chordata; class Mammalia; order Diprotodontia; family Phalangeridae; genus Trichosurus; species Trichosurus vulpecula. The sequence goes on along the minus strand of NC_050575.1, from coordinate 383,022,631 downwards.
GCTTCTTGAAACAGGTCAGAGAACCTCACCCCTTCATCTCCCGCCAAGCTCCCTGGCACCAAGCTGGTAAGGCTGGCTAAAGGAGACGTTTAAATTCTCCTCCCTTCTCAGGTACTCAGCTAATAATCTTCTCCTAACAAACCACTGTTTCTGCCCAATTGGGGGGCAAATATAACACTCACACAAGTTGAGGCAGGCAAAGAGAACAAAGCGTAGCCCACAAAACCTCTCCCCAAAACATTGTTTTCTCTTAAACAGAAAAAAAAAATGCCTTCCAAGAATTGGTATCTTGGGATTTCTTTTTCCACTAGACAGGAAATTCTACTTAATCAGCCGCCTCATTTCCCGCCCATTAAGTCAATGGAATTTCCCTTCATTAGCATTCCAAATGAAAGTTATGATGTTAAGAAGACAGAGGCAGTAGCTGGTAATGAAAACAATAATAGCCTTCAATTACTGGACACGTATGCTAGGCCGGGGAGGGCACCACACTTGGAGGCGGGAAGACCCAAGTTCCAGTCCTGTATGACACTCACTAACTGTGTGATCCTGAGAAAGACACTTCACTTCTCTTAGCCTGTCTCCTCATCTGTAACACGGAGATAATCATAGCACCTGCCTCATAGACCCAATAAGAAACGTATGGAAAATGTTTGCAAACATTAAAGTTCTATGTGAATGCTGGCCGTTATTGCTAGTGGTATTAATAATGAAGATTAATGTTACGGCAATGTTGAAGGAATAACATATCTATAATATAATTTAGTAATTAATGTTAACTGTTAATACTTAACTGATAAGAATTTATTATATTAACTGTAAATTATTACATAATTAATTATATAATAACTAATCACCCACTGGTAATTAATATGTTAATATAACTTTTATATTATTAATATAAAATAACAATTATGGTGACAGTGAAGGTGGTAATGGTGGTGGTTATGATGACGATGATGGCAGAATGATATGGTAAACAGAGGGCTAGTCTCAGGGTCAGAAAGACTTGATTTTAAGTCTTTCTGTCTCTGACACAAATCATCTATGTGACTACAGGCAAGCTGATCCCACAAGAAGCTCTCAAAGACTAAGTTACAATCCAGCTGCCAATCTTAGTAATTGAAGGGAGTTCCCATATTCAGAATTCCCTGCGCCAAATGAAATCACAGCTGTACCAAAAAAAAAAGGCTGGAACTACTGTCATTCCATTTTACAGAAGAGGAAACTGAGGCTGAGAGATGAATTGATTTACCCAACTTTCATAACCAATAAGTGGTAAGTAGATAAGTAGTAGTGGTAGTAGCAGTGATAGTAGTAGTGGTAGTGATGGTAGTGATGGTGGTAGTGGTGGTAGTGGTAGTAGTGGTGGTGGTGGTAGTAGTAGTGTGAGGAGGAGGAGGAGGAGTGGTAGTAGTGAGCAGTGATATAGGACCTACTACATGCCAGTCATTGTGCTAAGCTCCTTATAATGATTATCTCATTTGATCTTGCCAACAACCCTGGGAGGTAGGAGCCATTGTTATACCCACTTTACAACTGAGAAAACTGAGGCAAACAAAGGTTCCACAATGAGGCTGGATCTGAACCCAGCTCTTCCTGACTCCAGGCCCAGGGCTCTACTTACATGCCATTAACTGCTCCAAGCTGGGCAAGGTTGGGACTCCAACCCAGATACGTGCTTCCCGGGCCATTCTTCTTTCCCCTACACCATGTGGCATAGACCCAGCTGATGGCAGTAACTCTTACTACCAGCTAGCCCAATTCGATGAATTCAAAAGCAAGAATCAAGACTCTTGCGCTCCTAGCTCTGCTAATTGCCACCTATGTGACCTTGGGGAAGTCATTTAACCTTGTGGGTCTCTGTGTTATCCTCATCTGAAAAATGACTAGATGAGCCCTAAGGTCCCTGCCAGGCCCAAATCCTGGGCTCATTTCCCAAAAGTTAAAAGCATAGAATGAGCCTAAAAGAAGCCTAAAGCTTGCTTTAATCCACTTCAAGTCTGGCTTCCAGTGAAGATTCAATCCTCGATGGAGGAAAATACTTCGCTAGAACAAAGTCCAGGGAAGGGTCTTATGTTAGACAAACATCTGGCTCAAGAAGAAATGGAGGGCCGAGAGAAACCAGACTATTCCAAAGTAGAAATCTGCTCAATCTCTTGGACTCGGGTCCTGTTTCCAGGCAGGGTCAGACAGGTATGCCCAGCTAACATTCCAAAGAATGACAAGCATGCTCCTACCTTTCAGACTGAACACCATTTCTGAGCGAACCAACGTAAATCTTCTTTTTATCTACAGGCATCACATCCACGTAACCCCCGGTTTCATCTTTGATGACTCCAGCATGCACTGCAGTCCTGCAGATACTTGAAGTCTGGAAGAATACATGTGATTATTTCAGAGATGTGACATTTCTCCAAAGAAGGTAAACCCAGTATTTCAAATTCGGTCTCAAAGACACTGTCCTGCCCTTAGTGGGAGCCCAGCAAAATCTTGTTGGCTCGATACCACTGCACAGGAACTACTTCTGTAGCAGATACTTCACCACCATCTGTATACTGCAGTGGAACATGCTCTGGATAATACTCCAGGAAACTTGGACGGTAGTAACAGCACCAGACAGTGGAAAGAGCCCGGGACTAAGACTGGAAAACCAGGGTTCCAATGCCAGCCCTGTCACTTACAAGTTGTATGCTCTTAGGCAAGAGACCTGACTTAGAATCATCAATTAAAGTTGAGTTGGCTCCCTTTCATTTTACAGATGAGGAAACCGAGGACCCAAGATGGCAAGTGGTTTTCCCAAGGCCACAGATGTGACAAAGTCACAATACAAATGACTCAACACAGCCTTCTTTCCATTACACCATGCTGTCTGTTTCTTGAGGCCACAGTTTTCCTCACTCATAAAAAGAACAAGAATGAACAAGATTGGTCTTTTCCAGGCATAATACTCTATGGCTTGACTTCTCAAAACCTCAGTTTCTTCACCAGTTAAACAGGAATAATATGTTCTTGACCTGCCCACCCCACAGATTTGCAATGAAGATCAAATGAAACAAGGTCAGTAGGCTTGGAAATTGTAATGTGTTATTATTATTGAGTAATTTTATTTAAATAAAATTCAAACAAATCTCTATTAAGCATCCATTCTATACAAGGCCCGTTCTCACACTAAGGGTCGCAGATTCTCTGCTTCTATGGTTTTCTAGAGCAGTGGTTGCCAAAGTGAAGGCTGAGGGAGTCTGCGAGGAAACTCAGAAATTACTTAGGAATGACTAGCAGAATGTCAACAAAAGCCTTTGCACAATCCATGGCTGGGAAATGCGCCCTGAGCAGCATGATTTAGTAAGTAAGCATAGTCGATGATGCACTTCTCCATCTGGATCTAGATATCAGTGGGAGCTATCTTTTTGGCTCCGAAACATGAAAACTAAGCATCAAAATAGACTGAACTTGGAATGCAACCTTCGAATTGCCATATTACAAAGGATTAAATTAAGATTTTCTTTTTTTAATTTAGTATTTTATTTTCCCCAATTATATACAAAAACAATTTTGTAACATTCGTTAAATTTTTTTGAACTCCAAATTCTCTCCCTCGCTCCCCTCAACCCCCATTGAGAAGGCAAGCAATTTATAAATCAAGATTTTCAAAAATAAGGAGGCATCTTCAATCCCAATGTTCCCACTTAAAAGATGACTATTCATAATATTTGAGAACAAAAACTATCCATAATTTCATTCTTATTAAAAATTGTACGTTTTCCAACGTACTTAAACTCATAAATAAATAAATATGCACATGTCAGGAGTATATAATCAAGCTTTTTTCTTTTTTTTACTGATAGGGGTGCAGTTGAAGATCACGTTGCTAGACATCACCCCAGTTGGGTTAAATGCCATGTTGTTCTCCTACCAAGTAATCAATTATACATCTTTTCTCAAAGCATAAGGCATCCAAGGGCCTTGAGATAATAAGTTTATGTCCTAAAAATTCTTGGATTAAGCTTTCCAATAATACCATAATTCATCTAAGAGCAAACAGATCTAAACAAGTTCAGAGCTATGAGTTTGTTAATCTCTTCCCCACAATTCCTCTTTCTCTTCATTTCATAGGAGCTCATGGTCCATGATGACCTCTGGCATGAGTCTGCCATACTGTCTAACATAACCATCCATTTATGGGCTTCATTTATCAGGAAACTCACAGGAAAACATACTTCTACTGAGTGTTTCTACATTTCTAGTAGACAATAAACACACAATCTCTCAAACTCAGCTTGTCTACCTATTATCAAGCACTAAGAGAAGGAGAGATTGGTATGAGCAAAGAGCATTGGAGCCAGGAGACCTGGGTTTGAGCACTAATAGTTGTCAGCTAGGTGACCAGTTTGGACGATCCATGTAATGCCAAAAGGCTGACCCAGGTATACATGTTAATTAGTGGTTTTCAGAAGTTATTTATGTCCTGTCATACTTTCTCTAGGTATTGCAACAAAGTGTCTGGAATTAACAATCACAGGAGGGAGTATCCCAACACTCCTTTGGTGTGCCCCATTCCTCTGGCAAAGAATAACTGTGTCATGAACAGAAAGAGTCTAAGATACAAATCCTGTCTTGACAATTCTATTCTCAACCTGACAGCTGGCTTATTTAATTGATGGCTGCTCTCATAACAGGAGTTCTTAGTCAGGCAGCCAGGCAACAAGCATTTATAGCATGTCTGCTATGTGCCAGGCATTATTCTTAAGTACTTTACAAATACTATTGTGTTTGATCCTTACAACAACTCTAGGAGGCAGGCGTTACAATCATCTCCATTTTATAGGTGAAGAAACCGAGGCAGAGGTGAAGTGATTTGATTTGCCCAGGGAAAAGTATTATCACATCACAGTTAATGCGTCAAACTTTGCAAATTTCAAAAGTTGTTTACACAGCCTCTCTGTCCTTCCTACGTTGATCCTGGTAGGCTTCCCCAATCTCATATGTATTTACTACTTGGGTTTGCCTCGCTCTGGTTTTGGCGGCTCTTAACAGCCCTAATTGCCAATTTGATTTTGCTTCTTATGATCAACATTGCAAGAGAAAGTTTTGTCTGGAAGGCTTGCTTCCCACAGGCCTTTCAAGGCAATGGGAAATCTATAAATCTCAAAAGCTAATGTGTGAAATTAAGCTGTCCTCAAGGGATTTCTCCAAAATATCAATTTAAAGTTATTTTTTCCAGACCCCGTTCCCTATTCCAATAGTGCAATATACCCCAAAGCCTGGGTCCTCCCTCCTTTCTTTCCATTCTGGCTGTCAGTGCAACCGGATGGATAATCACGCCCTCATCCCTCCAAACCAAAAATCCACTCTGGGAACAGGCTGTTATTGTACTGAGTGCACAATAAAGTGCTTCATCACAAAGAGCTGGCTTCCCGCCCGCACTTTTATCATTTTTTTCTTCAAGATGGAAGATTTCTATTGAGAGCTAGTGGGGACTCACCAGCTAGGAGACAGATCCCCTCTTCTCTTGAATAAGATCGGTACCATTGGTGTAATGGACGCTGTTCTGGGGCTTTAGTCACAAAGACCTGAGTTGGAAGCCTACCCCAGATACTCCCTGGTTCAGCCTCAATTTCCTCATATGTAAAATAGAGATAATAATAGTGTTTACCTCACCGGGCTGTTGCGAGGATGCCTTATGTACCGTACTTTCCAAACCTTATATAAATGTTAGCTACTATAACTTAAAGGCAAATGTCTTTTCCAAACTAAGTCCTACGATCCTATGGTCTTTTATGGTCTTTTGTCTCCCCTATTAGATTGTGAGTTCCTTGAGGACAGAGACTGTCTTTTGCCTCTTTTTGAAGCCCCAGAGTTTAGCACAGTGCCAGGTACGTAGTAGGTGCTTAACACATGTTGACTGATTAATGGCTTTTAATCATGCACTAACATCTTCATTAACAACTAAACAATGGATTCAGGTCTAACTCAAACAGATAGAATCACAAAATCTCAGAGTTGGAATGTATCTGGGAGGTCATCTATTCCAATCTAGAACTGAACAGGAATCCCTCCTACCACATCTTTGACAAGAGATTGTCCAGCCTTGGCCCCCACTGTAGGGAGCCCACTAACCACCTAAAGTAGCCTATGCCGCATAGTAGCACTACGCCACTGACATCCAGTCTAAGTCTGCTTTTCTGCAACCCCCGCCCCCTCCATCATTCTTATTTCTGCCATCTGGGACAAAGGAGAGCATCAGGTTTAACCTAGGTCCCACATGGCCGCCCTTCTTTCCAGCACTTGAAGACAATCATATGTCTCCTCATGACCATGAATGATGATCTAAAAGTTATTTTCAGATACATGTGAACTAGAATAGGCAATTCTGGTAAGTGAAATCAGGTGTGGGCTTAGAAAAGGACTGAACTGGGGGTCAGGAGACCTAGGTTCTTATCCTGGTTTTTGTAGCTGGCTAGCTGAGTAATCTTCACCTTCCCTCCTGATCTCACTTTCCTCATATGTGAAAGGAGAGGGTAGGACTAGAAGGCGCAGTGAATAGAGTGCTGGGCCTCAAGTCAGGAAGACTCCTCTTCCTGAGCTCAAATCCAGCCTCAGACCCTTACTAGCTGTGTGACCCTAGGCAAGTCACTTAACCCTGTTTGCCTTGTTTCCTCATCTGTAAAATGAACTGGAGAAGGAAGAGGCAAACTACTCCAGTATCTTGCCAAGAAAACCCCAAATGGGATCATGAAGAGTCAGACATGACTGAACAACAAGAACAAAAAGAACAACATGACCTCTGGGGGCCTTTCCCCTATAATAGTTTATCATTTCCGGGACTGCAAAGAGATCTGTTCTTATTTACGAGGCTGGTCTAACATTTCTGTCTCCATAATTCCAGTCACTTAGATCGCATTCCTGGAGCTACTTCCTTAGGAATCATCAGTGGGGTGTCTATTATACCAGTGATAAAAATCAAGCTTATTGCTAACTCCCATCTCCTGGAAATTCCTCCAATTGGGAATGAATGATGGAGTTTTGCCAAGAGATGAAGTGCTTTCCATTTCACACCCAAGGAGGTGTTCCCTTGCCCTCCCATCCCCTGAGGATTCCTGAATATCTATGAATTGTTAGTTTTGCCTCTTCACTGCCAGCCCTGTCATGAGATGATTCAACATCACACCCATATGCACATCTTCCCCTCTTAGGGGATGGCACCATTCATAGTGTGCACTGATACATTGGGGTTGGGTAAAGAGCTCCCTTCCTCTTTCTCCCTTCCTTCCTTCCACACCCTTCCTCTTGCATGGCTTTTGTAAAGGGTACAGGTTGTGCTCTGTGTCTGACTCAACACTGATGTCTAAATATGTGGTCATTCACTAAAGAGTTTTTGTGCTGCAGAGTCTTAGGATGGGAAGGGATTTGGGTCTCTAACCCATCACTTGGAATGCAAGTAGATAAAATGCCATCCATCCTTTCCTTTAAAATGGACAAAGAACGGAGACTGCTCAACATCGCTCGCTATGCAATCAAGCTTTTCTTATTTCTCTTATGTCTCTAAGTCACGCACCAACTGAATCCCCCCTGGAACAAGATAGTTTCCTCTCCTGCTGTTTTCAGAGGATACAAGAACTTTCCTTTGTCTAGTAAAGAGCCCACCTTTGAATAAGATGCAAAAAGATATAGACTGTCCAAATGATACTGAAACATCCCTTAGAGGCAGCCAGATGGTGCAGTGGATGGGGCACTAGAACAGGACTCAGGAAGGCCTGCATTTGAATCCTAACTCAGACACACACCAACTGGGTGACTTGGGAAAGTCATTTAACCACTGTCTTCCTCAGTTTCTTGCTCTGGGAATAACATGGGCATAAAAATAACACCTACCACCCAGGATAATTTTGAGGATAAAATCAGATGTAAAGTGCTTTGCAAACCTTAAAATGCTTTATAAGTGCTATCTGTTATTATGAAACAGTTGAGTGTTTTATCTCCTTCATTCCAAACTATATCATGCCTGGCTTCTTCCATCATTTGTAGTAACAGAATCTTCCCCCTCACATACACACACACACGCACACACACACATAGACACATGTATGTCCCACCTCCCCCTGATACATATACAGTACACACAAGCCTGTAAGTCCAATCGGGCCTAGAGTTATTTTTGTTTGCATCATGGCACATAATTGAATCAACTGGTTTTCTCTATAATAATGTAGATGACATCTATAGTGCTTAAAGTTTTGCGAAGTGCAAATGCAGGATCTATCTTTCAATTCACAACAACTCTAGGAGGCAGGGATGACAGGCATCATCTTCATTTCACAGATAATGTAGTGGAGGTTCAGAGAAGGATGCCAGGAAAAGTCAGAGGCAGGATTTAAATCCAGGTCTTCTGGACTTCAAGTCCAGAGCTCTCTCCATTGGGCCATTCTGCTCTTAACTTGTGTCCGTGAGCCTAGCACAAACCTAGCCCAAGTTTGGCCATCACTATTTCTATCTGCTTTTTCACTGGGGCTGGGACCTTCCCCAAAAGCCTTATGGAACCCAGCACACAATTTAGAACCAAGTTTCCTTCAAGGCTCAATTGAATGAAGTACTGCCTCAGTGCCCCTCAGTGGCCAATAACCTCCCCCAATTACTTTGTATTTACTTTTCTGTGTCCATGTTGTTGCCCACTCTCCCCACCCACCCCCCCGAATGGGAGCTCCTTGAAGGAAGAGATGGTTCCATTTTAGCTTTTTCATCCCCAGCAGCTGGCAGGAAGCCTGCTATTAAATAGCTCATTATTGAATGAATGTGTACTCTATGGGAAAAATACCAAACTTACTAAAGGTTATGCTAACATTCTTACGTTAACATTTGGCCCATTTTGACAAGAGTCTCAGCCAATCAACAAGCAATTTATTATGTGCCTACTGTGTGCTAAGCACTGCACTGGCTGTTGGGGATACAAAGAAAGGGCAAAACACTGTCCCTGCCCTCAAGGAGCTTACAATCCAACACAAGGAGACAATATGCAAATAACTAGGTACATACAAGACATATATATACACACATATATGTATATGTGTTCTATCTATACATGTAAATATGTGTGTTTACGTATATGTATATATGGAGGGGGAAAGGAGGGAGAGAGTGAGGGAGGGATAGAGATAGAGAGACAGAAACAGAGAAAGAGAGAGGGAGAGAGGGAGGGAGGGAGGGACAGAGGGACAGAGGGAGAGAAGGAGAGAGGGAGAGAGGGGGAGAGGGGGAGAGGGCGAGGGGGAGAGGGAGAGGGAGAGAGGGAGAGAGAGAGAGAGAGAGAGAGAGAGAGAGAGAGAGAGAGAGAGAGAGAGAGAGAGAGAGATAATAAAAAGAAGGAAATTCATGATCGTAGATCTAATCCCAGTGTTTTAGAATTATATGGGACTTTGGAGATCACAGAGTCCAATCCTCCCATTTTACAGAGGAGAAATACAGAGAGGGCAGTGATTTTGCCAAAGTCATACACTACAAACCTTTAGTGAGGGGCAGAGATGGGACTAGAAGGCAGATCTCCCAATTTGGCTGCGCCGCCCCTCTCCCCTTCCTCCCCCGCTCCCCACCCCAATGGATCTAGTCAGAAAGAGCCTTTCAGATGGGACTGGGACATTGTAGAGGCTTCACCTTACAGGAATTAGGAATAAAATTTCTTCCTAGGAATTCAAAAGCCACCTTTTTTTCTTTCTCTTAGGAGTGGAGCAGGAGTAAGTAAGCAAGCAATCTCTTATCATTGCATGGTACCACGGCAGCACTAGTAGCTACCTACTCTGCATACATACAAAAAGCATGTCTATTTTCTATTTTCAAATTATCTGTCAGTTCCCTAAAGCTGGCTAATGATAACAACAATAATAATAATAGCTAGCATCTCATAGCATTTTACAAATACTATGTCATCTTATCCTCATAACAACCCAGGGAATGAGGCAGGCGCTATCATCATCCCCATTTTACAGATGGGGAAACTGAGGCTGACAACAGTTAAGTGACTTGTCCAGGATCACACAGCTAGCAATCCTCTGCATTCAGACGTGAACTCAGGTCTCCCTAATTCCAGGACCAGCTCTAGCCATTGTATCACTTAGCTGCTTAAAAACTGACCTTGTTTCTTCGATCTAATCACTTTCATGTCAGAGTGTGCAGCCTAGCTCTTCCTTCATCATGTTCCTCTTCAGATTTACCCAGAGGCCCTTGGGAAAACGAGGAATCCAAAGCAGCAGCCACAGGGCTTTGCTGTGCCATTACTGCGCTCATGACGCATCGTCCCAGACGTTGGCCAGGGCTCAGTGTTTCTCTTGCCCAGCTATCAGGATCTTTGTCCTATGTATGAATCTCCTCAATGTCCTCAGCACAGCTTTGGAATGCCCCATGCCCTAAAGTCATTCTCCAGATTTCAGTGATGCCTTGGAGTGACTTAAGTCCCTCGGCAAAAGCAGCCACCAGCACTGACCAAACCCCCAGAAACCCTGGGATGAAAAGCTAAACAGAGTCAAGGGAACTGGCTACAAATGGGACCTTGTATCACGTAAGCAGCTCTCTCTCTTTGAGGGAGCATCCAAATAGAAAACCCCAGATCAAGAGGCCCTGCTCTCCCCCAGCTGGTATGATACACCCTGTGGAACGACTCCTCTCACTAGATGCCGTGGAAGGAACCCTCAGTTTGCAGTCAGAGAATCCAAGTTCAAATCCTACTTGCTACCAAGGAGACCTTGGGCAAGTCCCTTCACTCTGTGAGCCTCAGTTTCCTCATCTGTAAAATTTGAGTTGGAATCACGGTTTCTTAACTTGGGGCCCATGAACTGTTTTTTGAAAAAATATTTTGAGTACTGTGTTTCAAATAATTGACTTCTTTTGTATTTTATTTTATGCATTTAAAAACATTATTCTGGGAAGGGGTCCATAGACTTGGCCAGATTGCCAAAGACACAAGAAAGTTTAAGAATCCCTGGACTCTAGATGTCGTCTGAGGACCCTTCCAGCTCTAGATCTAAGGTCCCTTCTGCTCTAGTGCCAGACCAGATTGTAAGCCAAACTCTGCTCCCCTGAAATGTCCCAAACCAGAGACAGGAACGTGCTTCCCCTAATAAACAGAGACAGTATAAATCAGAGAGTGATGGGTTTTCAACCCTCCCTTCATCGTACCCTTCTCCCAACTGTGGGGCCGCTTTGTTATATGGCTCCACTCCCTTACTGGAGCCATGGAGGGGAGGTTTAGCCCAGATCCACAAAGCTACCAGAGATTAAACCACCTGCCTGGCTCTTTCCACTTCCCCGCCTACAAGAAAAAACGTTGGACTCATTCCTCAGTCCACTGAAAGTCTATTTGGTCTGTCACCGCTCCAGGGACCTGGGGTTTAATCACAAATTCAAAGAGCTTTTCAATCTCTTCCCTCCTTTTCCTGTTCTACTAAGGTCAAAATGATTTTCATTCATCTTCTCCTTGAGTTAGAACCTCTCTGATGGCTGCAGGCCAAATTTTTCAGCCTTCTACCTCTCCCATCTTTAAAAAACAAAGAAATACAAACCGAACGTACATTAATTTTTTCTAAACTCAAAGGTGTCAGCCTCCCTAAATGCATATGTCTGCCCATGGAAGCTTTGCAGCCAGAGCTTTACGGGTCTGCTGAGGCAACTCGATGTCATGGGGAAAGTTGGATTTAGAGTCAAAAGACGTGGAAAGAGAGCACTGACTTGGCAGCCAGATGTTCAGTCATTTTTCAGTTGTTTCTGACTCTTCATGACCCCATTTGGGCTTTCTTGGCAACTAGAGTGGTTTGCCATTCCCTTCTCCAGTTTATGTTACAGATGAGGAAACTGAGGCAAACAGGGTGAAGTAACTTGCCCAGGTTCACACAGCTAGGAGATATCTGAAGTCACATTTGAACTCAGGTCTTCCTGACTCCAGGCCTGACGCTCTATCCACCATGCTACCTGGCTGCCCCCACTGCAGTCAGAGAACTTGGGTTCAAATCCCAGCTCTGACATTGGTAACCTATCAGATGTTCTATGAGTACTTACCCTTTTCAAACCTCAGTTTCCAAAATGAGGAAGGCAGAATGAATGTTGATGCCTCTTTAGCCCCTTCCAGCTTTAGACAAACAATCCTATGACCTGAGGTTGAATTGTACTTCTGCCACTTGCCTGATGTGTGGCCTTATTTGAGTCATAGACTCTAGCTGGGCATCAGCTTCCTCACCTGACAAAACCTGTACTACCTGTCTTACGATGATGTTGTAAGAGAAGAAGTCAGAATGATGTATTTAGAGCATTTTATAAACCATAAATCACCCTATAAAGCTAAGCTATGGGGGTGATCTATAGCCCTGCCTTTGGGAATAAGAAACCCTGCTGTTATTCAGGTGTTTCAATCACGTCTGACTCTTCATGACCCCTTCATGACCTGCTCAGCAAAGATACTGGAGACATTTGCCATTTTCTTCTCCAGCTCATTTGACAGATGAAGAAACTGAGGCCAGAAGGTTTAAGTGACTTGCCCAGGGCCACACAGTTAGTAAGTTTCTTAGATCAGGTTTGAACTCACGTGTTCCTGACTCCAGGGCTGGCACTCTATCCACTGCACCACCTAGTTACCCAGATAACTAACCCTACAGCTTTGGAATAAGGGAAGGATCTGTCATTCATCAACATGGCGGATTCCCACTAGGAGACACAGCTCATCTCTAACTTAGTAGGATTCTAGGTTCAGAGTGGACTCCAAGCCCAGCACTTTACATGTTTAAATATCTAAGTTCCTCTGATCAGAGAGTGATGATAGGGTCACAGATCTAGAATTGGAGGAACCTCAGAGGCCATCGGTTCAATCTCCTCAAGGCCTAGGCAGTCATTGGTGACTTACCTAGGATCACATAGCTAGAAGTTGTCAGTGGTAGGATCTGAACTCTTCCCGATTCCAAACCCATGATTCTATCCATATGCCTCACTGTTAAATTATACTAGACAAATGAATATTCATCCTATTCTTAGAAATGTCTGTGGAAAGAGATTCTACAACTCTATTCAGTAACTTTCCCCTACCCCCCTTTCCTAAGCAACCCTTAGTGTCCAGGAGTTTTGTTTTTTAAATATTTAACCTACAATTACATTTCTGTCATGGGCCCTGGGAAGGCCAGCCCTGCCAAAGCACATATTTAAATGGCTTGTTTTGAGAGCTGGGCCTTCAGACTAACTGGGGGTACATCTGGCTTCAGAGCACATCTGGCCTCAGAGACAGGGAGTGACCAGCCTGCATGCCATCTCAAGTACCTGCTGCAGTTGCCAAACACTGAAGTAGTAAGAGCAGATGTTTTTATGCATTGCACTTCAAGGTTTACAAAGTAATCTCCATGTGGGGAAAGACTGAACAAATTACAATATATGAAATGTGTAAGGGGATGGCTGCAGAAAAACCTGCAAAGACTTGTATGAACTGATGCAAAGTGGAGTGAGCAGAACCAGGAGAACAATTTACACTGTAGCAACGGCATTGTAAAAATAAACAATTTGGAAGGACTTAATGCTAAATGATGCGGAGATCAACCATGATTCCAGAACAGCTAGCATTTACACAGTGCTTTAAAGTTTATAAAAGCTCGCTTTACAAATATTAGCTTATTTGATCCTCACGACAATCCTGAGAGGTAGGTGTTATTATCATCCCCACTTTACAGATGAAGAGACTGAGGCAAACGGAGGTTAAAGGACTTGTCTAAGCTCCTACAGCTGAGAAGGAATTGAGGCAGAATTTGAACTCAGCTCTACCTGACTTGAGGTCCAGCACTAACCACTGTACCACCTAGCTGCCCATCCTCATGATGACAAATCAAGCTACTTATGTCCTGACAGAGAGGTGATGTCCAAATATATAGAAAGAAACACTTATTTCTGGATATGGTCAATATGCAAATTTGTTGTGTTTAATTATATATATATTTGTTAGGTTTTGTTTTTCTTTTTTCCCCCGATGTTTGTAGGAAGGGAATAATTGTATGTTAATTGAAAAAAAATATTAAAAACAACTTTATATACATTAACTCATTTGAACCTCAAAGCAATCCTATTGGATAGGTGCTATAAGAATTACTATCCCCATTTTACAGATGGGAAAACTTATGCTCAGTGAAATTTAGCAACTTGCTTATGGTCGCACAGCTAATAAGCGCCAGATTTCTCCTGACTCTAATCCATTGTTCATTTCATTATAACCAAATGGCCTTTTGGAATAAATCATCTGTAACACAAAGTTGTGCTTCTAAAAAAGATCATACTCAAATGCTGCAGGAGGACCCAACATGCAGCATTTCCTCATCCAAGGAGCGAGATGGCAAAAGTGGATGGACTACTGGGTCTGAAATCAAGAAAACCTGAGTTTAAATTTGGCCTCAGATACTTGACACTTACTAGCTGTGTGACCCTGGGCAAGTCACTTAACCCTGACTGCAGGGGAGGGGAGGGAAGGAGAAGAAAGGAGAGGGAAGGAGGGAGGGAGGAAGAAAGAGAGGGAGGGAGGAAGAAAGAAAGAAAGGAAGGAAAGAAGGAAAGGAGGGAGGGAGGGAGAGAATATAGTAATGAATAGAGTCCCCTCCCTACTCAACTATATTCCAGAAGCAATCTCTAAACTAGTTTTTCCGTCCTTTGATGATGGGAGGGATACTCACAGCTAGCTCAACAGTATTTCCTATTTTTTAAATGGCTGTAATAAAATGCTTAATTAATTCATTCCTCAAAGGAATTTATTAATTATTCATTATATATTATAAATTAATTTAAAATTAAATAATTAAATTAATCCATTTATTTTTAATTAAATTTGTTTGATAATTTTATTAAATTTATTATTTTATTATTTATTATTAATTTCTTTATACCTATTCTGTTTAATATTTCTCAGAGGATCTTAAAGTATTTTTCAGGCAAATGCTTATTTAATAAAAACCTGAAATTCATTGAAAAAGTCTAACTTTAAACAATCTTGTTACTAGAAGTCCCACCCCAGGAATCTTGGGTGAACACTGAGCTCTCTCGGGTTTCCTTAGAAACATAACTGCTTTACCAAGGGACTATGATAAAGGAAAACAAAGTTGACCCACTAGAAGATGTGGCCAATGAAAACTTCTTCAGAAATGAAGAGAAAAGATGAAATTATAAAATATAAGTCAACGGGAAAATGGAATTTACTTACAAAAATTCAACCCAATTATTGTACAAAATGGTATATACTTCTATAAGCATCTAATTAATAAGAACAGAATTGAAAATAATCATAAGATCATAGATTTCAAGCAAGAAGGTACCTTAGAGGCTGTTCAGTCCAACCCTATAATTTTACAAATGAAGAAACTGAGGCCCAGAGATAGATGTCTTGCCCAAGGTGACAGTTGGTGAGTGTCTGAAATGAAATTTGAACTCCAGTCTCCCTGACTCCAAATCCAGTCCCATACCACCTCCACCATGTAGCCTTTCAACCCTACAAGTAGGGAAACTGAGGTACTAACCAGGGAAGTGGAAAGGCTGAGAATATGCAATTATTTCATAATATAGCTAAAACTCAAACCCAGGTTTCCTGACTCTCAGACACTGAAACCTAGTATATGACCTCCAGTGCTTTGAGATCGTATCTGTTATTGAAACTACCAACATACTCACATCTGCATAAATGTTGGTCCCATACACCGGAGCCCAGTACGATGGTTCATTCTTACAGTGGGCTGGACAACGAACTCTGAAACAACAGCATGAAGTCTTTATTCTTCACATTAAATGACCAGAGAAAATCAACATAGACTCTGTGGATTCCTCTGCCCACCTGCATTCCTTTTTCCCATTCTCAGTCTCCCTGGGACCTAATAAAACCCCTTTCTTGGCCACACTGTAATGCGCTTGGCAGCATTGGTGCCTTTTCGTCCTGCTAAAGGGTGAGATCCGTAAGGGAAAGAACTAGCTTTCACGTAAACTCTGATCTTCCCAGTGCCCAGAACATTTCTCTGCACGTTGTAGTAAATGCTTGTTTTATTGCTGTAAGTTTTCAAATCTCGTTCTCTCTCATAGAAACGCATCAAGAGTCAACTTCGAAAAGGAGATATACGTTTTCCCTCCCTTCCTCCCACCCCATTGTGTTTGCCCATGATGGTGAGGTGCATCCCTTCTTCTAGATCATCTCAGAACACAGAATTTCAAACTTCAGACTTGATAAAGTACACAGCTTAAATTGATGTACACCATCTGGAGAAGAACATCATGCATTAGATGTCACTGACTATTGGGGGGCCAACTAGCTCTAGTTTGGCATTTTGTCTTCCTATGCTGTGGATTTAGGGGGGACATTTACGAAATGGGGCTAAAGAAATGCCTGTTTTCAACTCCAATGAATTTCAAATACTGACCCTTTGCCTACTGCACTTTGAACCCAATTAGTGTAGTATAAGAATTCATCATCCAGTTTTATAATAGCTAATGTTCACATGTTATTTAAAAGTTTACAAAATGTTTTACATGCATTTGCATACAGACACTGGCCACTCTCTGAATTAGGTGCCACAAGGCATTATCGTCTCTGTTTTACAGATTGGGTTAAAGAGGCTAAGTGTCCCATCCATGATCACGCAGCCATTAACAGCTGGAGATGCATTTGAACCAAGGTGTCTCCTGGCTCCTGGTCCAGTGCTGGGAAGGGTCCTGGGCTAAGAAGCAGGAAACCAGGGCCCTACTTCCAGCTTTGCCACTGACGCTGGTCATTGTGCAACCTTGACTAAGTCACTTCCTTTTCTGCAAACTCCAATGTCCTCATTTATAAAATGGGAGGTTTGGAAAAAGAGATTTCTCCTAGCTCCAAAAAAAGTCTGTAGATAAGTCTATATTACATCTAATTTCCAAAGTTTCTGAGCAGATGCTAATTTGAAAGTCATTAACTGGACTTCTTTGTCACAAGGGAGGATTCTATTGCTGGAGGGGAGAAGTGACTGTAAAGTAACAGCAATGTCTAAAAAAAGAACATTGACAAAACTTTTTTAAAAAATGATTTAAGAATCAGAGAGCACAATGTTTTGGGGAAAATGAAAACTGATCCCCCCTAGTCTCTTACCTCCCAAACTAGTATGG
The DNA here is from genome assembly GCF_011100635.1 of Trichosurus vulpecula. Lineage (NCBI taxonomy): Eukaryota > Metazoa > Chordata > Mammalia > Diprotodontia > Phalangeridae > Trichosurus > Trichosurus vulpecula. The sequence continues at coordinate 383,005,513 of NC_050575.1, read as the reverse complement.
TAATTTATATAATAAAAAACAATTTAGAGTCAACAGAGGTGTATCTAAACATCACAGTAAGACTGAGACAAATAATTTTTTCTCTTCAAGTGATTCCATTGAAAACCTGCTATGAGTCATTGTGTACATGTTAAAAATGGTTTATGATTATGAAAATGCTGCATGTATGTGTTCGTGTGTTATGTGTGTGTGAGAGAGACAGACAGAGAGGTGAGTGAGAATGAGAGAACGAGAGAGAAAGAGAGAGAGCACGCAGTGTAAGAAAGACTGAGACAGAGAGATATACAGAAAGAGAGAAACATACACACACTGAAAGGGAGGGATGAGAGAGAATGAAATAGAGACAGAGTGCAACAACGTTGGAAATTCACAATAAACAAAAAGTCTTGCTTATTCTGCAAATAAATTGTTTTATACAAACTAATACTGCTCCAGAAGAAAGTCTCCAACTTTATCTCCAAATCACTTGGAAGCAGGAGGTTAAATCCAGATCTCACTGGAAACCTCTGATAATGACAAAGAATCAGCATCCATCTGGGAGACTGAATGCTCCCAAACTTGACTCTGGTCACTCCTCGGCCTCTCTTAGTGTGGGGGTCATGTGTTAGAATGTCGCCATACTGAAAGAGCACCAGCTATCCCAGGCACAAGCGTGGGTACTGACAGAAGCATTACCTTGGGCAATGTTTCACTGGCTTCTCAAATTGACACAGCTCAGCAACCGTACTGTAACAATCCAGGTCCTGCACTGTGGGAACAAACACAATGGAAAATGAGAAAGTCATGAGCGAGTCATTTTCCCAATCCTATAAAATGAAGGGCATGAATTTGTAGTCATTGTTCAGTCATTTCAGTTGTGTCTGACTCTCCGTGACCTCATTTGGGGTTTTCTTGGCAGAGATACTGGAATGGTTTGCCATTTCCTTCTCCAGCTCATTTGACAGATGAGGAAACTGAGGTAAATAGGATAAAGTGACTTGCCCAGGGTCACAATCTAGTAAGTGTCTGAGACCAGATTTGAATTCAGGTCTTCCTGACTCCAGGCCTGCATTCTATCCATTGTACCCCCTAGTCGCCCCAGGGCAAGGATTCAGTAATCTCTAACAGCCTGTCTTGTTCTAATGTTCTATGAATTGTTAATATATAAAACAGCTATCTTTACCATTAGCAGATAGGGAAACTCTAGTCCAAAAGTGATGTGACCCACCTAACTTCCCATGGCTTGGGAGTGACTCCCAGCCTAGTATTCTCAAATCAAAACATTTACTTATATGCAAGACACTTCAGGGATTTTCCAGTAGAAAGCTAAATTAACTTTTGTGATAACTTTTTATTATACTTTGTTATAACTTTTCTATAACTTTTGTTATCTTATGCAGTGGGTAGATAGCTAGAACTGTAATCAGGAAGACCCAGAGTTCAAATCCAACTGGGGACGTTTACTAGCTGTGTAACCCTGGGCAGGTCACTTAACTGAAGTCTGCCTCAGTGTCCTCAACAGTGAAAGGGGGATAATAATAGCAACTACCTCCCAGGGTCATTTTGAAGAACAAATGAGGTGAGATTTGTAAAGCATTATGTGACTCTTAAAGGGCCATACAAATACTAGCTATTATCATATCCCAGCAAGAGGCTTACCTGTTACTTTGGAAACCATGAACGAGTTAGAAGCCTTGTATTTACTGTAAAACAAAGACAACAGAAAATGATCATTATAGTCACATTCTAAAACAGAATTGAGATGGTCGTATTAGATGACCCCATATGGTCTCTTCCAGCACTGACTTTTCTATGAGTCTGTTCTTCTAAATTGCGCACAAGCTCCAAGTCCCCTCAGCTCTCCAGGAATCAGACAGGCGGACTGAGAAATGGGGGCAGCTCTTAAGAGTGCTGAGAGCAAATGCAAGGGGCTAGTGAGGAAAGGCACCCAAGGAGAGATAAGGATTCAGGGTAAGGAATAGGGGGAAATTAGGAGGTTGGATTAGATGAAGAGCCTGTAGTGTAGCAAACAGAGCACTGGGCTAGGAATCAGGAAGGCCTGAGTTCAAAACTTGTTTGTTAAAGTTACTCTCTTTCAGACCGTGGGCTTAACCCCAAGGCTAAGACCACTTAACGGCGTAGAGCCCTGTCATCAGTAAATTGGGGATAATAATATCTGCATTACCTATTCCCCAGGATTATTTTGGGATTAATTGAGGGCAATGGATGTAAAAGTACTCCGTAAACCTTAAAATGCTATTACAATTATTAGATGGGTTCTTTATTCCTACCCAGAACTGAAATTATATGAATACACTTTACCGCCAGCTTCAATCGCCTTTCCCATAGAGATCATTAGCCTATTTCTGTATCTTTAAGAGCACAATAGAATCTTCTACCCTTGTGCTCATTCCATCCCTTTTTCTCCAGTAGACTGCCTCCTTCATCAACCCCACTATCTCTTCTGTCTCCTGGCTGCTTCTCTGATGCCTCAAACACACCGTATCCCCTCATAGTTTAAAAAAAACCACCCTCCTTCGATCCGACCATTCCCAATCATTTTTATCCTTTACTTCTCTTCCCCTTCGTGGCTGAACTCTTTGAGACACCTGAGAAACATTCAGTGCCTTCCTCCCTCTTCCCACTGTCTTCAAAACTCTCTGCAGTAAAATCTTCTTTCATTCAACTGAAACTAATCTCTCCAAAGTGACCAATCATCTCTCAGTTGCCAAATCTAACAGCCTTTTCTCAATCCTCATCTGTCTTGTTCTCCCTATATGTAATCTGTTCAAAACTTCATTATTCATTTTCATAATTCTTTAAAAAAAATTTTGAGTTCCAAATTCTCTCCCTCCCTCCCCTCCCCATTGTGAAGATAAGCAATATGATGTCACTTATCTGTATGTACTCGTTGACACCATCAATCACCCTCTTCTCCTGGATACGCTGTCCTTTCTAAGTTTCTGTGAGACTGGTTTTCTCTCATTCTCCTCCTACCTGTCTGACCAGTCATTTTCAAGCTCTTTTATTGGCTCTTCATCCAGGGTATGCCCATTAATGATGAGTTTCTCCCAAGATTCTGTCCTAGGCCCTCTTTTCTTCTCCCTCTATATTAGCTTGCTTGGTGATCTCATCAACTCCAGTGGTTTCAATGAACACCTCTGCAAATGACTCTGAGATTTGTCCATTCCTATCCTCTCTCCTGACTTCTAGTCCCACACCACCAACTGCTTTGGCCATCTGGAACGGGATGTTCCATAGATGTCAAAACCTGTCCTTATTACCTTTCCCCCCAAATCCTCTCTCTTCCAAACTCCCCTATTTCTGTCATCCTCCCAGCCACCCAGGCTCACAACCTTGCTGGGATGACACCAATTTCTGATTTACATTCACCCCACATAGACAGTCTGTTGTTCTTACCTTAACAACATCTCTCCTATATGCCTCCCTCTACTCCCATAGCTGCTATTCTAGTGCAAACCCCCATGCCTGGACTATTGCAATAGTCTTCTGCTTGGTCTCCCTGCCTCCAATCCAGCCTCCACTCAGCTGCTAAGGTAAATCTTCCTAAAGCCCAGGTCTGACTAGGTCATCACCTATTCAATAAACTCCATTGACTCTCCATGACCTCCAGAATCAAATATAAAATTCTCTGTTTGGTTTTTAAAACCCTGCTCCCATCTGACCTGCCCAGATTTCTTACCCTTTCATCCTCTCCACACACTTCATTTTATTGCCACCAACCTTCTTGCTATTCCTAGAACACAACACTCCATTCCTTTGTATTGGTTCTTCTCCACAACCCAGTTCTCCTCATCTCCACTTCTGCCTTCCCTGGCTTAGCACAAATCCCACCCTCTGCAGCAGGCCTTTCCCAGTGACTCATGCTTTCCCCTCTGAGATCACCTTCCATCTACCCCGCATGTACCTCGTATCACCTAGTTGTTTTCATGCTTGTCTCCTCCATTCAAATGTAACCTCAATGAGCAGAGAGACTCATTTTGCTTTCCTTTGTATATCCAGTAGGTGGCACATAGGAAGCAATAAATAAATGCTTGCTGATTAATAAAATGACTAAAGTGACCTGTCCATTGGTCAGTGCTTTTAAAAAATGTCTTTGGCTTGTGCAAAAGGACTAAACACCCCTTTTAAAAAAATAGCACAGGCAAGTGAAAGGGAGAGGGGAGAGAAGAAACTATAATTCTAAAAGAATCAAGATAAAATCCAAGTCAAGAATTACCTTAAAGATGCAATGCCATTCCTTTCAGACCGTACAAAAAAGGGCACCCTCCCATTCCTGGTGATGTCAACCAGACCTCCTTTATCGTCTATGATACCAAAATGGATGGCAGCACGGCATATGCTTGATGACTAGGGGAAGAAACGACACAGAGATTTAGAGAGCCAATCACAACAGAAAACTCTTCAAAGCAAAGTACCATTTTACACCAGAAGTTTTGGTTGAGCACATTCAACTAAGCTGCAAAGATGGCTATTACAGATTGAACCGATGCAGAGATACTTCATTCTACAATACTAGCGCCATTTTGTTATTCTCTGGGCTTCTTATTCCTTGAAAACCCCAAGATCAGAAAAATCTTAAAACAAAAAGGATCAGGGGCAAAAATTTCTCCTTCCCAACTTAGCAGAGATGAAAACCAGACCTATCACTTTATCTGTTCAGGGAATTCCCAGCCGAGAAAACTCCCTCTACTAATTCAGGTTGACACCTTTTCTGCAACTTGTGGTCTTAGAGAAGTAGCTAAAGCAATGAAAAGGAGGTAAAGTGACTTGGCCAGGATCTTGCAGCCAGCACATGTCAGAGATGGACCCTGAGCCTACATCTTCCTGGCTCCACAGTCAGCTCACTATCAACTATGCCCCATGTATGGTTTTGTTTGTTTGCTTATTTGTTTGTTCGTTCATTCGTTCATTTGTTTGAAGGCTGATCAGCTTGCTGATCATTTCCAGTTTTCAAAACTGGTTTCCTAACCTTGTTGTGAGACTGTGCGGGATTCTTGCAGGTCAGCTCTCCAAACCCTAGGTGTGCCATTCTATGAATAGATAAGAAAACCTTTCCACATTAAAATGGCCCTGTTTTCTGTTTCGATAAAATTTGACCCAAGCTACCTCAGGGGGCAATGCACAACACTTACACTTTCATAAAAAAGAGTTCCAAAAATTTTCGCCTTGTTGTTGAAACAGCCTGCTGGGCACTGATACCTGATTTAGAGGGGGTAGAAAAGCAACACATCATTTCTCAGGAGCAAATACTTTACTTAATTCTTATGCCAATGACTTAGTCCTTTTCATGCTCATTTTCTACAAGAATCCTTCCCAGAAACAGGAGAACCTTATTCATTTGGACCCTGGTTAACTTTAAATTTGTGACAGATCTGACAAAAGCTGGGTTTAAATCTTAATTACTATACCCTTCAATTTCACATATAAAGTTGAAACAAATTAATTATGGACAGAACAGTAACAGTTAACCCACTTAAAACCCGGTTTATGTACTTTAAAGACATCATTTGGGACAGCTAGGTGGTGCAGTGGACAGAGCACTGAGCCTAGAGTCAAGAAGATTCATCTCCCTAAGTTCAAATCTGGCCTCAGACCCTTACTGGTTGTATGACCCTGGGCAAGTCACTTCACCCTGTTTGCCTTAGTTTACTCATCTGTAAAATGAGCTGGAGAAGGAAATGGCAAACCACTCCAGTACCTTTGGCAAGAAACCCCTAAATGGGGTCACGACATGACTGAAATAACTGAACAACAACAAAGCCATCATTAACAAACAAACAAACAAACAACAAAAGGACCTAGATAACCTCTAAAGTCCTTACAATTCTGACTACCAAAATTCAATAAAGCTAGAAAGAAGAGATCTTCAAGGTCTTATTGGGTCTGACTCCTCCTCATTTTACAGATGAGGAAACGAAGGCTTGCAGATGTTAAGTGACTTGCCTGGGGCCACATAAGTAGTAAGTGACAAGACTAGGATTTGAACTCAGGTTTTCTGACTATAGTGTTGAGCGTTCTAAGATCCTTCCGGCTTTGATGTTCTAGATCCTAAGTTCAATGTTCTAAGGTCCTTCTGGCTTTCATGTTCAATGAGTCTGTGAATCAATGTGCCAATTATATATTACCTTTGCTGTACTTAAAAATCATTGTTTCTTTTAAATATCCTACGATTTAAACTTTTTCTCTAGTGCAAAGATCTTCCCTCCAGTTAATCCAAACCAATTCTAAGTTCTCCTATTATCTGTTCTTCAGAATGAATTCTGCAGGGTCTGCAGGGTACATAATTTGTTTTCCAAGCAATAATAGTAATCATAATAATAATGACATTTATATAGTATTTACTATGTGCCAAGAGCTGTGCTAAGCACTTCAAACATATTAAGCAATTAATAGTATTTTACTAAACTCTTAAACCAGAATGAGTTTCTACCCAGATGAGTAGAAACAGACATACTGGGTTAAAAGCCTAGGTCAACAGAAATAGAATATAAATCTGTGTCAAGCATTGAATAAATGGTGGCAGTCAATTGGGACCCATGAGTCATTGTGGTCATGCATCACTTTTAGCAGGAAATAAGATGGAGTTGTACTCTTGCTAAACTTGACACCTAAGTTGTATTAAAATGTTACAAAAGTCATTTTCACAAAGACTATGCTGCATTGTATTGCTCCCTGAATGAACTTAAAGGCTTTTAATATAGGCATTGGCTACTGGAGAGTCAAAACAAAAGGTTACCTGTTGCACGTGGACCCTTTACACTTGTCCCTCATTTTGGTCTCACACTTGATGATTTGTGCTAGGAAGCAAAAAAATGAAAAATAGATCTGAAACAAAAGAGTAGGGGAGAAAAAAACTAGAAAAATCCACAAATCTAAACCCCCCAAATAATGCAAAAATAGAAACTTTGAAAATCAAAGAAGTAAACAAAATTGAAAGGAAAAAAAAAACCTTATTGAAACTAGCTTTTTTTTCATCTAACAAAATAGACAAGCTGTTAGGAAATTTGATCACAGAAGGAGAGGGGAAAAAGAAAGAAAAATGGGAAATTTAGAAGAAGAAGAGACCAGATTATCAAAATAAAAATGAAAAGAGAAATCTGAAACAGCTGAAGAGGACAAAAAAGAAAAAAAACAAATGGAAATTTCTACAGAAGACACATTCTGCAATGCACCCACTGACTGATAGGTTTGGGAAGGGTTGCTCTTATCAAAGAGGTGCAGCTACCTCCGACCCTCTTTTAGGGAGCACTACATTGCATTCTTAATGCAAGTAATGAGGCAAAGGTGTTTTCATATAAAAACTTCTCTCATGAAACACATGGATTGAAACAATGCTGGAAACTGAGATGGAAAAATCAACCCATCACAACTGAGGTTGAATTCAAATTCAAATTCAGGTCCCCTGGCTTTTAGTCCATTGCCCTTCCTGCCACCACCTCCTCAATAAAACCTTCCCTGATGCCCCAGCAAAGAGTCATTTCTTCCTCCTCCAAACTCCCGGGTCTATGGTTTTTTATGACCCATCTTTTACAGGAAGCCTTTCCCAACCCCTCTCAATTCTAGTCCTTCCCTCTATTAGCTATTTTTTACATAACCTGTATAGCTCCTTGGTATATATCTGTTTGCATATTGTGTCCCCCATTAGATTGTAAGCTCCTTGAGGGCAAGAACTGTCTTTTGCATCTTTTTGTATCCCCAGCACTTAGCACAGTGCCTGGGACATAGTAGGTACTTAATAAATGTTTATTGACTTATTGATTGACCCTGACTCCTCTGTTCATGGATGTGGTCCTAACTAGACCCTAGGCTTTCATAAGAGTTCTCTGTCATTGGAGTGACTAATTGTGACGTCGGTGAACTGTTGGTGAATCAAGCGAGAGAGAGGTAAGAAATGAGTCATACATTGTCATGCAGACAGATCTGGTGGATCATCATTTGGGAAGAGACCACATTACAAAGAGGAAGAAAAGAACATCAATAAAACACATAGTTAATTTTTTAAAAGAAAAAAGATGACTCTCTTGTCTTGCTCATCCTTATATTCTTCATAGTACCCAACATAGTTCCTAGGAATATTATCTTCAGTTCTATATTAAAATGCCTGAGTTAAAAAGGCCACCCAAGTGCACCCCAGGTCTAGGATTCTTACAGTGTTTAACAAAAATAAAGTAATTAATTCCTTTAAAAAAAAAGAAAGAAAGAAAGGTCTAGGGTTTTGCTTTGACACTCCACCCTACTGCCCAGTATTTGCCTGTTGGAGACCTCTCAATACCCTCGAGCCACTCAACCAACCCAAGGGTTGGTTCCAACTGGAATGGGGGTGGAGGGAGCCATGGAACAAGGGTGTCTCTTACTCATATAATTGTCTGCAGTGGTTTTCTTGGGCTTGGTGGGTTTGGTTACTCTTGGTTGAACCCATACGTGTTTCTCCTCAGGAATCTGAGACATTTCCACCTCATTCGTTTCATCCATCTCGGGCTTCTGAACGTAAGTCTCATCTTATTAGTGGCGGAAAAAAGAACATAACGTATTAGTGTTAAAAATCAAATGCATTTTGGAGAAAGATATATGTGTATATGTGTGTGTGTGTGTGTTCCAAAAGTTCCCCAAGAGAACTTGACATATTAGTGTTAAAGTCAAATGCATTTTAGATGAACATACACACACGCACACATGCACACACACATACAGAGTGTCCTAAAAGTGCACTGAAAGCTTTGAACCACAATAGGACTTTTGGGACACCCTGTATATCTTATTCATGAGAGGTTTTATTTCACACACACAAAAAAAGATTCATTTCTAAATAGCTGGAAACCTTCATGTATGAAAGGTCATACAGAAGAGACCATGCCAGGTGGAATTCTACCAGGAAAAGGGAAGTAGTCTGGTAATATTCATAGTGATTGCTTCGTACCTAAGAACAACAGGCATATTTCCTAGGATGTTAGATTGGGAGCTGGAAGGAGCTTTGGAGGTCATTCAATTTTTATGTAGGAGAAAACTGAGGCTGAGGGTTTTGCCAAGGTCATCGAAGTAAGATATAACAGAGTTGGGATTTCAACCCAGAACCTCTGACTCTTCATCCAGCCCTAAGGTCATTGAATTATTTAATCATCGTGTCATTGAGTAAGGTCAATGAATCATTTAACTATTGTGATTTTCTTTCATCATCTTGACTCTAGAATTTCCCATTCTGGCCTAATAGGAAATGGAGAACCTATTTGCCTGAATTTGTCATTCAGAGAAATGTGCATTCCCTCTGGACCCTGAGAACAGTTTGGGACCAACATCATCTCCAAGCCAGAAGTCCTATTTGAATCACAGCCAGAAGTTCTCCAAAGAACACCCACAGTCTGAGAGAGACAGACTGAGAGGAAAGAATGAGAATGAAGGAATTAAGCAGCAGCAGAGGGGAGAGGGCACCCTGGCCCCACCTGGGACATAATGAGCTGATCCAGAAACGATCCACGGCTAGAAGCAACAGACAAAGGGAGGGAGCAAAAGGAGGTCTGGGCTGAGAAGAGAGAGATCAAAAGGGACCATTGGAGCCCTCCCTGTGGCTAAGAGCAGAGGAATTGTGTTGAAACTAACGGTCGTGACAAAAAAAGAGAGTTGTATTCATGTCTATATTAGAGACTTTCTATTTGCAAACGCTGCCTGGGTCAGTGCTTGCTATGTCTTGCTGGCTTCCTTCGTTCCCTTGAATGCAGCTAGTAAAAAGTTTGTTTTCCATTGAAAAACAAAAATGGTGTCAGGAGAATAAGCCAGGCTTTCTTCCTTGAGCCTTTCAGATTTTTATACCTCATAATCCCAGCTTTATTGAGTCTAATGTAGGTCAGTGAGTCAGTCAGAAACCTTTGAATACGTACTGTGTGGAGAGAACCATGCTAAGAAACTGAAGACAATCCTTGCCCTTGAAGGACTTAAAACCCAGTTGGAGGATGGAAAATTCACATGTAAGAAAGTGGTAAGGACACTTGACTGAATAACATGCTTTCTATTTTAATAGAGTGGAACCAAGGATCCCTACAGTCAGCCAGGGGAGCTCTGGGGAATTTCCATCCTCAAGTTCATTACAGGGTTTTTCTTTAGACTGCCTCGACCTCTGGGCAGGTCTGCTAAGGGGGAGATGACGAGCAAAGAGGAATGTGGGAAGGGCACCTTCTAGAATGAATTAGCATTAGGTTTGGTGTTTTGTTTTTTTTGGTCCTAACCTGCATTTTCATCTGTGTGAGAATCTCTGAGCATGGTTACTTTCTCCACTAACGTAAAAGGAAATCACGAAGAACTTATAATATTCAAGAATGAGTACATACAAAGGACTCTAGGACCATCTCAGAAGGGAGAGGACATGTTTTGATTTCCCAGTATATTACAGAGTTAGGGCAGCTAGGTGGCACAATGGATAGAGTGCTGGGCTTGGAGTCAGGAAGACTCATCTTCATGAGTTCAAATCTGGCCTCAGACACGTCCTAGCTGTGTGACCCTGGGCAAGTCACTTTACCCTGTTTGCCTCAGTTTCCTCATTTGTCAAATGAGCTGGAGAAGGAAGGGACAAACCACTCCATTATCCTTGCCAAAAAACCCCAAATGGGGTCACATGGAGCCGGACATGATTGAAATGATTTAACAACAAAAATATTACAGAGTTAACAGATTGTATTAAGAGGTATGAACATGTTTGTGAAACCATTCTTTAAAAGACAAAGGAATTATTCTCCTTTGATGTCAAAGCCTACAGTCTTATAAGAGCATGCATGGATTTGAAACCAAAAGGGATGATAAAAGTAATTACTCTAATCCTTCAATTTTATAGGTGAGGGACTGGGACGCAGAGAGGTTAAGTCACTTAATATGCAGGTCGTAAATGCCAGAGCCAGGATTTCTGACTCTAAACCTAGCCCTCTTTTCCCTGCCTGGTCCCTCCTACATGCTATTGAACCTGAGGTCCATGGACCTCCAAGGATTCTGTGGATGAATTTTCATGGTATCCATGAACTTGCATGGGAAAAAAATTTAAATCTTTATTTCCATATAATTGGTCTCCTTTGTGATTATGCCCTTTGTTTCAAGCATTTAAAAAATAAAATTCTGGGAAGGGATCTACAGGTTTCACCAAATTGTCAAAGGGATCCTTGATACAAGGTGTGTTAGAATCCCTGTCTCAAACTGTCAAGCCAGCCTCTGGCAAAAGGTGCACAGCTTGGCTGGGGATCAAGAAGGAAGGAAGTCACTGGAATCACCCTAGACTTCTAATACATGGCCATTTGTTCTGATTCAGCCTCCAGGGATGCATACAGCTTTATTATCTTCACTGCAATCATCTCACAGCAAGGAAAACCTGGCTCTTTCTTTTGGGAAATATTTCCCCTTTCAATTGTTAACAAAAGCTGTCTGGGAGCAAACAGGGAATCTTTTTTTTTAAAGGTTTTAGACGGTAATCTCAACAAAAGCTCAATATATATATATATATATATATATATATATACACATATATATATATACACATATATATATATATACACATATATGTATATATCATAATATTCCTAAAGTCACCTCTCAGTGCCCCAGGCCAGAAGTGTCAAATTCCTGCCCCAAAACTCCCCACTGCAGCCCGAATCAGATGGAATCATAACTGGGAAATGTTTAACAAAATAAACATAAAACATAGATAATGTTAATTTGTGGTTTTCTAGGTCAACATGTGACCAGTATGGAACACTTTCCAGAGTGGAAACAACAAAGGGGGTGCTCTCTGATTACAGAACAAATGGCTACCGTTGATGTAAGGGAATGTTACTGTGCAATGAGAAATGACAAACATGAGGAATGCGAGAAAACATGGGAAGATTTGCATGAACTGAGGCAGAGTGAAATAAGAAGAAACAAAAGGATAATGCTGACAAGGATGATGACAGACAGAAAAGTTCACTAACAGGAAGTGAAAAACCGATGTTGAATGCAGACATCACAAGGGACTGACTGATCCCACTGACCTCATTGTTGACGCAGATCTAAACCAGTTTCCCTGTTGCTGTACCTGGAGCCAGCTGTTCTGACCAGATGTCACTGGTCACCCCAGCCTTTTCCAGTCTTCTTTATGGACTTTCAGTTGTTATGCAAAATAACTTACGTAACAGCTGGTGGGGCTATGCCTCCCATGACACTCCCTCCCAGTTGAAATATATTTAACCCTACCCTGACTCCAATACTTTGGTGCTGAATGGTGCCTCAAATAGCCTTGATTAAAGACCCTAGTTTTTGCTACACTTGCAGCCTCTTCTTTTCGGGTTGATACCAATGATGGTCATGGAGAATAAATAGTGAACTGTTCCTCCCTCCTTTAACAGAGAGGTGGGAAGCTACTAGAGCAGAACATTATATACATTGTCCAGAGGATAATTTGTAATTGTAATTTGGGGTGGGGGGTCCCTAAATGTTTTTCTTTGTTTCAGGGAAATTCCTTGAAGGAATTTCCAGAAATTTCCAGAAATAACTGCAGTGTCAAATCAAAAGGCAACATTAAAACATTTTTCATTTAAAGGCTCATACCTCGGTAGCAGAGATTATTCCTGCAGCCTCCACCATAACTGGGCGGACATTCAGAGCAGGGCCGGCCATTTTTATATGGAGCTTCTCCAATCCAGTTTCCCCTGAAGAGAAGCAGAAAATAACTGTCAAACATACCTCCAAGATCTTCATGAGTAACATTGCCACCGACCGGCCAGGTACCTGACTCTGGCCTGGCGTGAGATCGCCAAACTGCAACCCCAAAGGCTTCAGGAATTGGGGGAGAATGAATGTTTCCACTGTTTGTAAGATGGCAGACAGCATTCAAAACGGAAGACAAAAAAAAAAAGGCTGCTGGCCTCGGCTCTTTCCACGAACTTATAGTCTGAAGCTTTCGAGCATAGACGGCGGCTAAGTAAACGGATGGAGATACAGTGGGGCCCCACAACTGTGTAGTCAGTTTGTGTTTGCCCTGAAATACCAGCCCAGCCACAAATCCACCAATGTTTCTTTAGTCCCAGGACTGAAACGGCACCCAACACATGCTGGGCTCAAGCAGAAAGTATTTCCATTTTAAAGTCTGCAGAATTTTCCCCTCTTAAAGCCATTTCAGAAATAAAAAAGCAGAGTTCCCTGCCTTAAATGTCAAAAAGAGATTCACAAGAGAACAGCTCATACCACAATAACAATGTTGTAAAGACTTTGTAAACACTCTGACGGACTTAAGAACTTGGTGCTGAGCACAGGGCCTGGCACACAGTAGGTGCAGCTAGGTGGCACAGTGGATAGAGTGCCAGGCCTGGAATCAAGGAAACCTGAGTTCGAATCCAGCCTCAGATACCATGTGACCTTGGATAAGTCACTTAACCCTGTTTGCCTCAGTTTCCTCATCTGTAAAATGAGCTGGAGAAGGAAATGGCAAAGCACTCTAGTATCTTTGCCAAGAAAACCCCAAATGGGGTCAGGAAGAGTAAGACAAAACTGAAATGACTGAACAATAATATAACAATTAATGCTCATTGACTGACTGAGCAATCCTACAACCTGCCATGATTCCCAAGGACCTGAGATGAAGCAAGCTACCTATCTCCTGTCAGAGAAGTGATGGACTCAGGACTCAAAATGAGTCATATATTTTTGGACATGGCCAATGCAGGAATTGATTTGTTTTACTGTATGTATTTGTCAAAAGTAGTTTTTTTTAATGGGTTGATAAGAGAAGATAAATATTTGCTAATTGAGAAAAATATTTAAATTTATATTTATATTAAATTTATATATATTTAAATTGATACATTAAAGTTTCATTTTTAAAAACTTTGTAGGAACATTGACTTAGAACTGGAAAGGACCTTCAAGACCATTTATTCAAGATCATTACTTTATAACGAAGGAAACTGAGGCCTAGAAACGTTAAATAACTTGTACAATATTCCACAAGCAGTAAATAGCAGAACCAAGATTTGACTTGATAGATTTTCTGATTCCAACTCCAGCACACTCTTATGAGGGACAGAGGGTGTAATCTAAAGGATTCTAGCTAGACAGAAAAGCATTTGGATCAAAGCATTTAGAACCCTAAGGGACCCTGGAGATCGTCTAGTCCAGGGCTGGGTAACCTGCAGCCTCGAGGCCCTCTAGGTCCTCAAGTGCAGCCCTTCACATGCAGCCTCATGGTCACAGGTTTCCCAGCCCCAGGCTAGTCCAATCCCTTCATTTTGCCAAAGTGACAAATCGAGTGACTTGTCCTAGTCATAGGTGATTAAAAAAAGAGTCAGAGCTCAAACTTTTGTGCTTTTTCAGATGAAAGAGCAAAAAATACGGATTCCTGACTGCTTGGTATGAGTATGAAATTCTTGTGATCTAGACAGATGGATGGACGGATGCATGATAGATGAATAAGTAAATAAATGGATGGATGGATGAATACACACACATATACACTAATTATACACAGTATATATAATTAGTCATTATATATGTGTGTATGTATGTATGTGTGCATATATATGCAAACAGAGAAAGTACATAGTAAATATACATGTCATCCACTTATTTGAGTACCTAAAACTCTACCCTAGGCTGGTGCCCCTGCTACACATCCCACATGAGAGTTGTGTTTGCAGTGAGCATCTAATAACAAGAATAGCTTTCTTTCCATTTTTCTCTCTCTGGCTCCTGCTGTCATCAGAGAAAGGTGAGAACCCTAGACAATGTGGGAACACATCCTTGAAATTGTACTAGAAGTCAGTGGATGTCTGTGATTCATTTTAGAAATGTGCGTCATAGCCAACTTTCTAGGAACAGGCCTCTTCTTAAAAGGGAAAGTCATTTATCGGCTTCTAGCATGTTTTGAAATGCTGTATAAAATACTGCCTGACTACAATAAGCCCACAGCTGTTCTCAAAATACATCACACAGAATGAAAACAGAATGAGTGCCCATAAATTTGGGAATGGCTGACAAATTGTGGTATATGAGTGTGAAAGAAACTGATCGTGACTTAAGAAATGATGACTGAGGATTTCAGAGAACCTTGGGAAGACTTGTATGAGCTGATACAGAAAGAAGCAAAGAGAACCACAAGAACAATGACCACGATAATTTAAAAGGAAACAGCATTAAGAGACATCAGAACTCTGATCAATCTAAAACTCCAGGGGACTGATGACAAAACACATTTCTCTTGGTAGAGGCAGGGTGAGCTACAGGTATAGAATCAGGCACAGACCATGTACATGGTCAATTTTCCTTGTTTTCTTAGACTCCACCTTTTTGTTAATTACAAGGGAGGGTCCTATTGGGAGGTAGATTATTATGTGTGGGTATACATATTTTTAAATAAATATATATGATATATAATAAATATATATTAATAAATATAAAGCATCAAAAACCCTTTTCCAAAATCATTTGAATACACATATGTCTGCATGTACAGACACACATATACATATGTTTAAAAGAGGCAGCATGGATAGAATAGTGGATAGAAAACCATCCTGAAAGACCTGGGTTTAATTAAGTCTTGTCTCTCACATATCCTAGCTGTGGGACGGTGGGCAACTCTCACCTCTCAGTGTCCCAGGCCAGAGGCGTCAAATTCCTGCTGAAAAATTACCCAGTGAAGCCTGAACCAGATTGAATTATAACTAGGAAATCTTTAACAAAATAAACATACAACATAGATAATGTTAAATTGTGGTTTTCTAAGTCAACATGTGGCCAGCATGGATTTGTTTCTACTTGAGTTTGACATCACCGCTCTAGGAAAGTCTCTAAGACTATAACTTATCAAGAAGGTAACCATCTGCATTGGGAGGGAGTGTCTCCCCACCTGGGAGCTCCTCATATTAATGAAGTCAAGGTTTTTAAACAGGGATCTAAAGACAAGGTCTGGTGGGGAGGAGGGATTCAAAGTCTGAATAACCTCAGGCTAATGAGAATGAAGAGAGAGGATGAGAAATAAGAGTGCAATGAGTTCTCAGTATAGAATCATGGGATGCAGATTTGAATCCTGACTCTGAAATTCACCATCTGTGTGACCCCAGGCAAGCTACTTACTTCATCTAGTCCCCACAGTCCTCATCTATACAATGGGAGGGGAAGATGGATCTGACTGTCTAAGATCCTTTCTAGTTCTAAATGGAGGAGCCTAACATGGCTTAGGAGAGAGGTTCTCATTTCCTTTCATTCTCCTTGGTTTACCTAATGGCCACAGGCTCCATCCTAATTCTATCTGGTACAGAGAGATGGAAGGAGGGCTTTTACTGCACAGTTTTAAGTACAGCAATATAAGTACATCAGAAAAGGGACTGAGAGGTGAGATGTGCCCAGGGTCACACGACCAGGATATGTGAGAGACAAGACTTAATTAAACCCAGGTCTTTGTGGATGGTTCTCTATCCACTATTCTCTCCATGCTGCCTCTTTTAAACATATGTATACATGTATCTGTACATACAGACACATGTGTATGCAAACGATTTTGGAAGAAGGTTTTTTGTTGGGTGTTTCTACCATTGGCACAGATTGAAATTCCTCGATGACTTTGTTGTTGTTCAGACATTCGGTCACATCTGATTCTTGGTGATCCCGTTTGGCATTTTCTTGGCAAAAATACTGGAATGGTTTGCCATTTCCTTCTCTAGGACAGATGAGGAAACTGAGGCAAACAGGATTAAGTGACTTGCCCGGGGTCACTGAGGCCAGATTTGAACTCACCAAGACGATTCTTCCTGACTCTATGCACCACAACATCACCTAGCTGCCCCTATCGATGACTTAGTAGAAGGTTTTTGAGAGCTGATTGCCTGCAGGATGATGGTTTTTCAGCCACATCTAGTGATGAAGCTCCTTGAATTTAGCTGGGCTGGTCCTGGGATGACAGGCAGATTGAGTCCATCATCAGGACTGTATTTAAAGCCCCTCCAGGTTGCTAAGACCTGCCCAAGCTCATATGTTACTAGTATCTCAAGAACCCAGGGTCACTCTTCTGAGTAGGGAGGTGGGAGGCCACGGATAGATCATGTGGTAAAAGCTGACAGGTTTGCTTAATTGTTTCTATTTTTTAAGTATGCTTATTTTTGTTTTTATGTTTATGGTTTTTTTTAAAGACTACTTCTCTCAGTCTTGCCCCAGACAGATGCACTCACAAGTCTCGACACACTTTGACTGGAAGAGAAACTTCAACCTGCTCTATTTCCAGCCGGGGTCAGTTCACTTCTCCCCATATATCCTGTTGGGTCCCTATTCCCAGGGACTGAATATATTAATGAAGGATTTTATGTAGCCAACCAATCAACTTTAGTCCACTGTAGCTAAAAACCCACCAGCTCAGGGACCTCTAGCCTCAGCATCTACTGTAGCAGGGATTACAGGCACATGCTCCTGTTTTGTTTTGTTTTGTTATTAAAATCTACCTGTTTTTAAAAAATCTTCCTTTTTTTAAACCCTGCCTGTTTTTCTTTATTAAATGGGAGAATTAAGGATAAAAGGAGATATAACAAGAAATAACTGTGACATAAGAAACAAAAGCCACCATTTAAAAAAAATTTTTTAAATCATGGCCACATCAAAATGAAACATTTGAGTTGAGCTTCAATGGATATGATGCACAAATTTTAAAAAGAAAATCATAACAAAAATATTTTTAAAAAAATCTAATCTGATCAGCAGATCCTCTGGGGTTAAGTCCCATTTCTAACACCTCTGTGTTGTTTGTACAGTTATTTGCATGGTACCTGTCCCACTGGAAGGTAAACTCCTCCAGGGCAGGGACGGTATCTTTAGCATGGTGCCTGGCTCATAGTAAGCACTGAATGGCTACTTGTGGATGGATGGAGAGACAAATGTTGGTTGCTTTGAGGTTCTTCCAGTAGGTTTTATAATATCTTAAAGTAAAAACATCGCCCCTCTTATCACTGGGATGAACTCTTTGAGCAGGGTAAAGTGTCTTTAGGTTTTGCTGAGCTATTTTTGCCAGAAGTGGATAAGATATCTTTTCTATCTAAGCTGGCTTCAGTAGGTTTCCATTGTCTCTAGGCCAGAGACCATGCCTTCTAACTGCCTTTTTATTTCCAACCCCACCCATGGTGTCTATCTAGTGGAATGCCCTATGCGCTATAAGGGCTGAAATACAAGCTGATTGATCATGAAAGGCTCTGAACAACGGAAGAGTCATGTCTTTTAAGGCAGGACTAACAAGTGTATGTTGGAATATGTGGGGGAGAGGAGGGGGAGAAAGGGAAAAAAAAGTCAAGCAAATTGTGTCCTATTATGGAATTTTCTGTACTCCATACTGCCGGGTAGTGATGTCAGCCATGCTGCTCTCCTCCAAGTCTGCCCCTGAAATGCTACCACAGATATGCAAAGTATTCTCCCAGGACTTCATTTTCCTTCCAACCTCAGCTATGGCCCACCCTACCACAGCCAAGTCTGACGGAAAACCAAATGAGGATGTTTCCATGTCAGCCAATCCTTTAAAAACAGCAGGCTATAAACTGGGTTAGCTGTCCTCTAATCTACAGCCCAGACTTCCCATTTGCCTACAACTACTATTCATTTTGAATGCATGAATGAATGAGTGAATTATCCCCCCTCCATCCACCCTGTGCAACACACTGGTGTGTGTGTGTGTGTGTGTGTGTACAGTGTGTGTGTGTGTATACTGTGTGTGTGTCTCAGGGAGACACAAAGAAGGCTTTTGCTCCTCATTTCTGGGAGATATGTTAGAGGAGGGCATTGGCACACCAGCATAGGTCCAGTAGAAGGGACTGGAAGCCGGGTCATTTGAGGATCAGAGGATGGGGTTAAGGATGCTTAGGCTGACAAAAAGAAGATTTATCTGGCACAGGATGGCTGCTTTAACAGGTCTATTTGCAGGACTGCTGGGAAACCCTTCTCTGCCAAGTTTGACCTTAGACAGCTCACTTCCTTTTTCTTGGTCTCAGTTTT
Source organism: Trichosurus vulpecula (assembly GCF_011100635.1). Taxonomy (NCBI): domain Eukaryota; kingdom Metazoa; phylum Chordata; class Mammalia; order Diprotodontia; family Phalangeridae; genus Trichosurus; species Trichosurus vulpecula. The sequence continues at coordinate 382,986,538 of NC_050575.1, read as the reverse complement.
TTCATCTGTAGACTGAGGAGACTGGCCTAGATAATCTAAACAACACTATCATCCAATGTCTAGGGCATGGTCTCTGCCCTTCAGGAGTTCATAGACTATCAAGGGTAAGACAAACACAAACCAAATCCAATATGGAGAGTCCATGTTGGTACAATAGAAAGAGTGGTAGCTTTGGAGCCAGAGGTCCTATGTTCAAATCCCAGATTTTCTGTGTGATCTTGAGGAAGTCAACCTCTCTGTGCCTCAGTGTCTCCCTGTGTAAAAGAGGGAGTCGGACTTGATGGACTCTAAGATCCCCTCCAGCCCCAAGTCGTGATCAGTTAATTGCCACCCGCTACAATAATTGCCACCGTGCTATAAATCACGGGCTGGCGACAATGATGCTCTCTTGCTGTGTGTTTGGCGGTGAAAATCAAAAAGCCATTTCTTATCTTTCTTACTTTGGAGAGTAATTGCAGACGAGATAGATGGCATTCTCCCACACGTCTCCCCAAACATTTATCTTCCTGCAGGTGTTGACGGCACAGCCAACCTTGTTGGTCGTTGCCCAAACTATCTGGAAAACAAACAAACAAACAAATATGGCACATGTTAGACAACCAAGGAGCTAGTCAAATCAGCTAGCGACGATTTGTCCTTGTCTCGGGTCGGCCGTGCAAGCAGGTGGCCAACAAACGTGGTGTGATTGACAGCACACTGAGCAGGGGGCAGGGAGGTGTCTAAAGAGCCTCTGCATACTCCCCTACTTTCATAAGGAATTCAAATTCCACCATTAGGGACCTTCCTCTTGAGTTCTAAAAGCTTTCTGGTCTTGAATCTCTTGTCGTAACAGTCAAATACCCCTAGGAATGGCAGCACCTTAAATCCTCACCGTGAGCACCTGGACAGGTCTAGCTAAGGTAAGAGCAGAAGGGTGGGGGGAAGGGGCCACAGGATAGCAAAGGGCACCAAAGTTCAAAGTGGCTGCCATTGCACTTCACATTTTTGCTGAACTTGAGGTACAGAGTAACAAAAGAAACTAAATATTTTAGGTCAATATCAATAAGCTTGGGAAGGAAGGAAATAAGCATGTATTAAGCTCCTATGATGTACCAGGCACAATCTGTGTTGTGTTTACAAATATTATCCCATTCAATCCTCATAAGAACTCTGGGAGGTAGCTGCCATTATTATCCCCATTTTACAGATGAGGAAACTGAGGCAGATAGAGGTTAAGGGACTTACCCAGGGTCACACAGCTAGGAAATTTCTGAGGTGTCATTTGAACTCAGATCTTCCTAATTCTAGGCCCAGTGCTCTGTCCACTGAGCCACCCAGCTACCTCTGTGCCAAGGAGTCAAGGCTGACACCAGAATACATCAAATAGTTATCTGATCTTATTATTCATTTTTCTGAGCAGTAAATAGTCTCTCAACCACTCTTTCACCCTTGTTAGTAGAGGAAAGCAGTAGCTGGTTTCTGAAATTTCTCCCCAAATATCTGTTTTCATTTTTCCCTCAGATGATGTGTAGACATCATTTGATCATCTGTATCAGCTAAGATGTCAGACCTTTTCTTGCTCCTTACCTGGGTGTAATGGGTGCACATAGGTCCTGAGCATCTCTCTGGACACCAAGGGTTGCACTCATGGGGATAAGGATACGTGTAATCTTTGACTTCATCATACCAAGACTGGACATGGAATGCTGGAGAGCGATACCTGTGGAATCAGAACCGTGTTGGTGACCATGTAGGAAACCTAAGACATTAGTTACTTTGAACATGGGTTCATAGAATCACAGAGTTAGAAGGGGCCTCCAGTCATTAAGCTGGACCCCTACCCAAAGCATGAATCCTGTTTTCAACACCTAAAATGAGAAGTCAACTACCCTCTGCTTGAAGACCCTAAGTGAGGTGGAATTCATTGCCATATAAGGAAGCTCATTCCGTCTTTGGATTGCTCTAATAATTAGGGAGGTTTTGTGTTGTTATTAAAGATGATTTATAATAAAAAATTTAACCATGATTAATATTGTTTCATCGTTGGGTAGTTTTTCTTTGTTAGACTAAACCTTGGCTCCCTATGATTTCCACCCAATGATCCTGGATCTGCCTTTGGGGGCCAGTTAGAACACATCCAATCTCTCTTGTACATGCTAACCCTGCAAAGACATGAAGACAGCTATAGTATTCCCACTACATCTTTTCTTCAGGCTAAATATCTGAGCTTTCCAAAGGGGAAATTCCTTCAAACCCCAAGAAAATCATATCTGAGTGCTGACTGAGGGCAAGGTTCTCTGAAAAGCCCAAGAAAGAAGATCACTTTAAACAAAAGGAGGTGAAAATATTGCACTTCACTTTCTATTATCAGCCAGAGTGAGCAAAGAGAATGGGATTGGGGGAAGGTATAAACTCCCATTTGTCCCCATAACCCCCTCTTTTTACGTGATACAAAGGAAACAATGAGAAATTATTTGCTCTGTAGAAATTATACCCTTGGAGACACAGGAAAGAAATTCCCCTCATCCCATTAAGAAAAAGAAAAATGAAAACAATCAGCATCAGGAAAACAAGAAACATTCACTGGTAGATAAAAGCAACGAGTAAGAGACAAGAGGTTCTCTAGAATCAAACCTGATTCTGTCATTTATTTGATGTGTGAATTGGGCCCCTTCTGTTCCTCATTTTTCTTATCTGTACAATAGGGGGATTGGACAGGACCATAGCTTGAGACCCAAAAGGGACTTTAAAAGTAATTTGGTCCAACCCCTTCATTTTGCAGAAGAGGTAACTGAAGACCACAGGGGTTAAATGACATATCCAAGGTAATGTATGGAGCCATAATTAGCAGATGATCTCTAAGATCCTGCCAGCTCTAATGTTCTATAATTCTAACTCCAAAGGGACTTATCAAATATCACAGCTTAAAAAAAAAGTCAATGCACTGTTGCCAAAAAAGCAAAGAAAAAAAAAAGAGGGTCATTGAAGTATCTTTAAAAATGCTCAGAAGGGAAAAGAAGAATTTTCAGAGGGAAACACACACAAGCAGGACAGCTTTGAAAGTAATATGCTGAATTTATTAAATGCTTTTTTTAAGAAAACAAACTAGATAATATAGATTTGTGGTTTCATATAGAATCCTTTTTTTCCTGTTCTACTTAGTTTACAGAAATATTCCCCTTTCTTGGTGTTCATTTAGTCCAGAACAAAAAAAAAAATTAAGACACAGCTAAGAAACCTCACTAATGAATAATTAATGCTACTCAATTTGTTTATATGATATTAAGAACCCAGGTGAAGACTGGAAAATTTAATCAAGTCTCTGGAAGCTTTCCAACATCCACATCTCTACATCATTCATACACACATACACACACACACACACACACACACAGAATTTTTCCACTTTCCTCTGTACTCTACAGCTGGAGTCCCAAGGCCCTGTTATTGTACCCTGGTCAGGTAAGATACACCAGCTGAGTTATTCTCAGCAAAAACTGGTGGGATCACTGATTTTATAGTGACGAATTATTCTGTTTGCTAGGTTGGCACCGATATCTTACTAGGAAAGAAAATAAACTGCATGTAAATCTTGAAAGGGGGGCCGGAATGCAGATGAGATGGAGGTCTATGGCCAGCAAGCATAAACAATGTGGTTTCAATAAAGGAAAAACTAGAATAAGAAATGACCATTTAAGAGCGGTGTGGTGAACTGGGCGGTTTAGAGGTCATGTAACAATGACTGCTGGGCCTGAGGCACTATGGTGGTGGTCAGCGATGCTTCCAAAGACATTCCATTTCTTCAGAACACCAGCTCAAAAAAGTAAGATACATGCTGAGCTTTTAGGCAAACATCAATCCCCTTCCCAGCCTCCTTTTCTTCCAAGATTCAAGACAGTGTATTGATTCCAGATGAGAACACCATAAGACTTCGGAATGTGAGTTCCTTGAGGACAGGCCCCATATTTTTGACTATCTTTGTATCCCCAGTACTTAGCACAGATTCTGACACATAACAAATGTTTGTTGAGACTCACTGGCTACCACTGTGATAGACAATTAGACATGTAAAAAACATGGCAAGTATTCCCCATCTCCAAAGGTGGAATTCACAGACAAAATCATACTTTAGAACTGAAAATGGGGAGGAGGAGGCAGAGGAAGGGAGAAAAATAACATTTGGGCTTCAAACAAAATCAAATCTCTTATATTTTTTAAAAGCCATCAAAAATTCCAAATGGAAAAGGTAGAGTATAAAGGAAAAATACCAACATGTGTTCAGTGCCTGCTCTTTTCAGAGCCCTGCACCAGGTTCTGAGGCGGATTCCAAGTTCAGACAAACTCCTCATGAAATATCCAATGGCATGAGAGGATATACCTGGGCACAGATTACCATAACAGGCTCCAGAAATTGCTAAGTGTATTAGAGAATTGCTAAGCTCAAGAACAATAAAGCATCTGAAGAGGATCATTAGCAACTAGAGGGGGAGGGGAATTAGGGAAAGCTTCCTGGAAGAGATGCTCTGTAAGCTGGACTTCCAAGGATGGAGAGAGATTCAGCAGGTGAAGAGGGAGAGAGAAAATACTGCAGACACAGGGAACAGCATGGACAAAGTGGTGGAGCACAGGCCATGTTCACAGGAACAAAGCTAGTCCCATTTGGCTACTCAGTCGGCAAATACGCAGAGAGTAGGATCATAGATTTAAAGCTGAAAAGGACCTTCGAGGTGATATAGTTCAAACCCTCATTTTAGAGACGTGGAAACTGAGGCTTCCCCAGAAAGGTGAAGATGTTGCTTAAGGTCACACAAAGGTAAGAGTTGAACCTAGGCCCTCTGATTTCCAACCCAGTGTAGTAATATGAAATAAGGCTATAAATCTAGGATGGTAATCTTTGTCATCTCTCATCCCATTAACATTCATTTAATCACCCTACTTGGAGCAGGGAGATTCCTCCCCCAGGATCTAAAACTATGAAACTAACTCAGCCCATTGCTGGAATACTCCTCTTCTTGACCAGGGCAATAAAAGCAATGTCTCTCCCCATTTCCCACCAATCAATGGAACTTCCAGTAACACATCCATGATGAAGCAGGGCTTACTGTATTTGAAGATGACCCTGAAGCCACAAGGTGAGCAGGGCATGTACCCAGAGCTGCTTTCCAATAGTACAAATGGAAAGTACTGGGTCATTCCATTAACCAACAGCATTTGGTGTTAGTAGTAACCATCTCACCCCTACCCCATGGCCAAGTGACAAATCGAAGCCCACTGAAAGACTCGCATACAGATCCAATTTTATAATCTTTGCCTCATTAGCTACCTGGACTAACCACTGGAGGCTACAATAAGGGATCACAGAAACTACCTGAACAATGTTTTCTGGTTCTTACCTGCCCCAATGGACTCCCAGGTTCTGGCCAATGGACACAAGAAGGGTGGCGGGTCCATGTTCCCAGATACATTCATGTGCCCAAGCTGCTGCTGATTTTTCCAACTCATCATCCCAGGTCTGCATGAAAAAGAAAGACCAAAAAAAAAAGGCAAAGACAAATGGTGATTATTGGTGGGACTGACAAACCATCTAACCCAAGGATGAAATCTGGTCTCTAGAGAAGCCATTTGAAGTAGCTTGTTGGACCCATTTTTAGCAGCTCCAACCAGAGAAGTACAGTACTGTCACGGTTAGGTAGGTGAACTTTCCCTAAACGGAGCAAAATGGATGAGGTGGCCTGCCAAGAGAACATAATTCAGCAACAAGTTCTGACACATATTCCTGAAATGAAAAATGTGCTCATTCTCTCATTCCACCCCCAATCACATGAGCTCAGGTAGACAGGCTCCTGAAGCATCCAGGCCTCAGTCTCTCATCTATAAAATAAGTGGTTGGACCGAGCTGCTCAAAAGCCTAAGAAGCCAACTCCAAAATTCCATTATCTCTGATAACTTTCATTGTTCTCTCTTTATAAGTCAGACTCCATGAACTATCACATCTAAACATTCTAAAAGGAAAAAGTTGCCTTTCAAAAATTTTTAAAAGGGAAAAATAATGATTCTGAATAAAGTCATCTCCATGGAAGAATACCAGAGTTAACAATAAGCCACTCCCTTTATGACGCGTGAGATCTTGAAAGTTAGCACCAAAGAAATCAGTCTTGGATTTTTTAAGGCACTGGTTCCCTTCCTTACATACTGCCAGAACCTGCTGTGGTTTGGACAGGGGCCTAGGCAAAGAACAGAGACCCTAAGCTAAAGATAAGTCTGTGGCTGTTTTCCTTCTCCAAGAAGAGTCAGAGAACTCATAATTCATCAGGAAAGAAGATAATGAACAAACTCAACGGGGGCTGTTTCTCTTTCCCAGAGAAGACCGCTATATGTGTCTTTTGGCTTACGGTAAGTCAATTGCTTTGAGTCATACATACGCAGCTGGATTATTCAGAAGAATAAAACACATAAAATCGTTTTTTGGAAATCAGATCCACAGGGCAATATCACCAGGCCCTTGCTGTTACTCATTTTCTGAGTAGCTAAAGAAGATTATAGGGTTTCCAGTGGGAAATCTTAGAGACCACCTAAGTCTAACCTCCTTTATTTTACAGAGGAGAAAACAGGGAAGAGGTGACTGGGCTAAAGTATGTAGCAGGACCTGGATTCTAATTCAGGTTTTTTAACTCTAAATAACAGAATAATAATGAGGAGAAGGAGGAATAGGAGGGGAGGAAGAGGAGGGGAGGAAGAGGAAGGGGAGGAGGAAAAAGACAGCAAATTCAATGTTTACCAAACACTTTACCTATATTAGCTCATTTGATCCTCACCACAATCCAGTACTTAGTGAAGTGCTTGGCACATAGTAAAGGTTAATAAATGTTTTCTTGATTGAACCCTGTGAATTAGGTGCTATTATTATCCACATTTTACAGAAGAGAAAGTGACATTCTAGCTGGTATCTGAGGCAGGATTTGAACTCATGTCTTCCTGACTCCAAGCCAGCACTCTATGGACTGTGTGCCTTAGCTGCCTTATCCAAATCCAATGCTCCTTCCACTACACAGAGCTTAACAGTGTTCGGAGATGCTCTTACTCTCCTACCTGAAGGAACAGTTGCCAGAGCCCAGGATGTAGCATTCATACTGCAGTTGGAGGAAGCTCTGTTAGAGATGCATCATGTCAGAAATAAATACCTCTCAGGTTTAGCTTTGTGACTTCCAAGTCACTAGTAATGAGTATAAACAGCAGCTCATTCTCTTCTGCTTTTTCAGGCATCTCCCAACCAAGGTATGAGCACTCACGGATTTAGATGAAGCTTAAAATAATCAAGATATCCAAGGTCTCTTCCCTACATGCCTGACTCTACTCAATCTTAGAGGCCGAAATCCCCTCTCTTGGACTCTCGGACTGTGAGGGCTGGCAAGGTCCTTAGCCATTACCTGATAGAATGAACAAGATCCCTGGTGACTCTGGAGCCGAGGAACCTGGGTTTGAATCCCAGCTTTGTACTTACTGCCCGTGTGATATTGGGCGAGGTGTTTTTTTCCTTGATGGGCTTCAAGTTTGTCATCTATAAAATGAAGGGGTCCCTTCCAGCTCCAAAACCCTAGGTTCCTGACAGATCCCCTCCAGTTCTATAGGATAAAGAGAGGTAGGGGCTTGCCCAAGGTCACAGGCTAGTGAATGGCAGTAGTGGGCTTGACCCCAGGTCCCACATCTCTTGATTCAGTTACTATCTCTACTGTCCCACACTGCCTCTGTTTTAGAGATCCATTCATTGGAATGTTTCCAGTTACAATCAATCTCATCTTTTTGCTGTTCCACTCATCTGTCACTATTCTTCCTTGCCTTCTTCTCTTTTATTCACTCATTGGTCAATTTCCAAACATTTTGAAATAAACCAAAGGCAGTAGCCCCAGGAGTAGTGAAGACCCAGCAATCACAGAGACATCATAGCTTAGGAAACTGAGAGTCAGGCAAGGCTTAGGTTCAACTGCCAACAAGCTGGGTGACCATGGGCAAGTCCCAGTTTCCTTACCTATAAAATGAAGATAATACCTGTTGTCCTCAATTCCCAGGTTTATGATGAGAATCAAATGGGAACAATGCCTGTAACATGCCTTGGAAACCTTAGGTCACTCCATCAATGTCAGCTATCATTCTTCTAACATATAGGCAGGCAGGATTTCACCTTATACTAATCTGCTTCCAGTCTAGGAAAATATACCACCTATCTGTCTACTAAATATGCTTCCCAGAGTGATTGAAATTTTCTTCCAGTAGGGTCAAGCAAGCCATTAACCTCCAGCCCACTCATAGATGGGGCACTTGTGCAAAAATGGAAATCCCTTTTGAAACCCTGAGGGGAGGGTGGAGCCTTGGTTCCTTCGCATCTGGTTGAGACAACCTCAAGGCTTCTTAGAAACTGCTGTTTATTTTTTTACTCCGGCTCATTATCAAAGTGGACTTTGCTGACTTTTGGCCACAGTCCATAACCTTCACTACTGTTCCTTAGGGGAGAGGGAAAAAAAATAAAGAAATAACCTAATAAAGGAGATGGAAGTGAAGGGACTTGAAGGGTATTTTTGGCCTTGGCAGCTTTCTCATTTGAGAATGTACAAGAAGAGGGAGACATCTGGTCTATAACAAAACCTTGTCAAAGGGGAACCATGGGATTCCTTCTCCATTAATCCTGAACAGCAGTACAGCCAATCCATTACTTCCACACAAGCAAATTAAAGAGAGTCCAGAGCCATTACCTTCCCTCTCTTCTTCCCCGCATAGCTTAATTTTCACCTTCTCCTGTGAGATTAACCCATAAGCTGACCTTCTGATCTCAGCTTCTTTCCAAGTTTGCTAGCCTCTTGTATCTGTACTATTTAACCAGAATCTTAACTTGGGAATTTCTGGTGCTGGCTATGTGATCCTGGACAAGTCACTTAACTTTTCAATGCTCTAGGCAATTCTCAAGGACATTATGTTGCACATAAGAAGCTAACCTGCATAGATACAGGGAGTTCTCTACACCAATCACAGGTCTAATCCCTGGGATGCCCAGCTAGGTGACATAATGGATAGAGCTCTGGGTCTAGAGTCAGGAACACCTAGATTTAAGCCTGACCTCAAATATTTATTCTATGTCCCTGAGTAAATCTCCCAGTGCCTCAGTTCCCTTAATTGTAGAATGTGGATAATAACAACATCTACCTCCCAGGGATGTTGTGAGGGTCAAAGGACATATTTGCAAGGCACTTAGCACAGTGCCTGGCACACAGTGGGTGCTTAATAAATAATTGTTTCTTTCTCTCCTATCCCCCTAGCCTAACCTGATCTTACTAACCAGATGTTAAACTCTCTTATTTCTAGCCAGAGAAGGATTGGTTATGCTGGCAAATTCCAAGTCCCAGAACAAAGTCCCTGTCAGCCTGTACTTAAGACATACTGCTCTGTGAGCTCACTTCCATTACTGTCTGGTAGAGCACTTTAAGCTTTTAAGGCTCATCTTTTCTGACTGCCACCTTGATCATAAGTTTCCAAGGGCAGGGACTCTATCTGGGCCAGTCATATGGCTTCTTATCCTACACACACCCAGCATAGGACCCAGAACAAAGGGCTCGATACATATTTGCTGAATGAGTGAGTGTACAACCTGGGGAGGGTTTGTCAAATGATTATGCTTTTAAAAATCTAGCTTTAACTACCTCAAGTAGCTTTGATGGTGGCCATCTGAATCCAACATTTTAAATCCACTAAATTAAGTTGAGGATGTGCCAGCACTCTCTAGGTTTGGATTTTCTAGAGTGTAAGATAAAGGAATTGGGGCAGATGATGGTTTTCCTTTAATCTGTGATTGTGCAAAGAATTCCTTTCTAAGTCAAGTCAATAAGCATTTATTAAGCACCTACTATGTGCCAAGAACTGTGCTAGGGATAGAAGGAAAGGCAAAGCCAGTCCTTCCTCTCCAGGACCTCACAGTCTAATGGTTGGGAGGGGGAGGAGATGATATGTAAATCACAACTTGTACAAACAGGATATTGGAGGGAAACACAGAGGGAAAGCTAAGATCAGGAAAGACTGGGAAAAGCGGCTTCTTGCAGAAGCAGGATTTCTGCTGGGACCTGAAGGAAGCCAGGGGAGTCAGGTGATGGAGATAAGGAGGGGAGGGAGAGAAGAAACAGTTGGCTAAGGCTTAACTGCTTCACAAATCAGCAGCAGCATTTCTGGGTGTCTTTTTCTTCTGTCTTTATCAGCAGAAACAAACCTCTGGAGGCTGAGTAGCACAGTGAAGCAGCCCTGAATCAGAGTCAGAGGGCCTGATTCCATTTCTAGCTCTTCTCCTCACTACCTCTTTGTCCTTGAGGACCCTCTCCCTCCCTGGGCCTCAGTTTCCTCATCTGTAAATCTAAGGGATTAGATTGTATGCTCTCTAAAGATGGTGCTGGGGACAATGCACTAGATTTGAAGTCAGAAGGCTTGTGTTTGAATACCACCTCTGTCAGTACCTGTGTGACCATGGGCAAGTCAATTGATTCCTTTGAACCTCAGTTTCCTCAGCTGTCAAAAGTGGGAAGTAGATGACCTCTAATGTCCTTTCCAATTCTGTATCCCATGATTCCAAGTTGTCTGCCCATGCCATTAAGACAGAATGCTTAAGGCTGCTCTGGACCATCTTGGGACCTCTTAACAATAGGAGGCCTCATTATACTGAAGCAAAATTTTGTCATTTGAAATAGAGGGTTCAAAACAAAGGATTCAAGTTCCAGGCGAGGCATTAAAATATAACCTAGAGAATATTAAGTAAATAGAGAGACGCAAAAAAACCGATTATGGCCTTTTCAAGTGGCACTAATTTATAGCAAACTTCTTTCTTTGTGGTATTTAAGCTTCTCTTTAGTGCCTAAATCCTCCAGGAAAAACCACTAGAAAAGGGAAAGAAAAAAACAGCAACTGTTCTCAATAAGGCATCCAGGGAACGCTGTAGAGTTGGAACGGCCAATAAAAACATCTTTCTTGTGGAGCCTTTTATTTCCTCACTCAGAACCTATCCAGGACCATTCTTCCTTCCCCAGGCTGCTGCCCATTATCATGGTGTGAACTAAAAATCCTAAGGATCCCTGCTTCTAGTTGGTGAGGCCAGAATGACTAATGCTTAAGAGGACCAGACACGGAGCTCAATACAACATTCACTCTGTCTTTTCTTTCCTGTTTTTCCCTTTCCTCTTCATGAAGAAAGTTTTCCTAAGGCATATTTCAGTAAGACCTACCATACACTGTCAGGAATCTCAAGGTCAAAAAAAGGAAAAAAAACTTAATTAAATAAAAAAGAGCAAATGAGGCTTAGATGGGGCCACCAAGCCATTTCTCCTCTGTTTCATTCTAATTTTTCTCTATTCTCCAGGTTCATCCTGGGGGTGGATGAAGAGCAGAGGGGGCAGCAATTGGAAACTATAGTGAGAAGACCAGAGTTGGAGAGAGGGAGGTAGTAATGCCATCTTCCTTCTCTGTGACTCAGTTTCCTCTTCAGTAAAATAAAAAGGTTGGAATTCATGTTTTCTAAGGTTCCTTCCAGTGCTATAACTGGGGAATTTGCCAAAAAGGATAAGAAGGGAGAAAGGAAAGATCACCAAGCAAGAGTCATTATAATTTTCATATTCAGAGGTGAAAGTAACATAAAAGACCAAAATATATCATGAAAATATGATAAAAAGAAGAAAAAGAATCAAGGAGGCACCCAAAGAAAGAGGAGACTTCAGTGTTACTGAGGGGAAGAGAGGAGAGAAGGAGAGAGTCAGTCAGTGGTGTCAGATGCTTAGAAGGGTAAAGCATTCTGAAGGGAAAAAAAGGTCATAAGTCGACACTGAGCTCATTGGTCACCTTTAAAGAAAAACAGCTGCAGAAGAGCTGCAAAGGGAAGAAAGGAAGCAGGGCCCTCTTTCCCAGTCCTTCCTCCTTTGCTACAACAGACGCTTACCATGTATTCCATGTTTGAAGCTGATGGGTAGACCTGACCTCTCAGTTTGTTGTGAAGCATCAGTATCTCCTCCCTGTCTGCCCTGGGGATGGCTCTCTTGCTTCTGGAATGAGGCTGGTCATTCTGGTATTTGCTCAGAAGCTTCTCCAAATGAGTGGCATTGGGTAGGAAAAAACCCTGTGTTTGACATATTAAAAATGCTAATCCCAGGGGGACAATACAAGACAGGGTGGGACTCATGGTTGAATTTTATAGCAGGAATCAGAATGATCCTATGCTCCGATGTTGAGGCAATACTTCCAGCAGCTGTCTTCTCAAGGGTGGTTAGAGTGTTCTTAATAGACCTGGAATTAAACAGAAGAAAAAGAAATGAGGAACATAGGTTAGCATTAATCCAGATCCAGTGGCTGCTGTCGTGCTTAGGTTCCAAATAGAAGCCAGGGCGAAAACGCTAATAATTCCTTTGTCTCGCATTCTCTTGACCTCATTTTTTCTAGTTTGAAAGGAGGTTTCCTACTTACCCCGGATGACCCATCATTCAATCAATCATCTCAGAAACAACTATGCCATGAAGCAAGTTTCTGAAGGAAATTTGCCCGAGGATATGACTAATGTGATTTCACCCAAGGGAAAAGCTCATCACTGGGTTCCTCACAAACCAAGGCTCCAAGCCAGGTGTTCTTAAACCTTTTTTTGGTATGTTGGACCTCTCTGACACTCTGGTACCAACTCTGAATGGATCTCTCCTCAGAATAACGTTTTTAAATAAATAAAATACATAGGATTACCAAGGAAGCCAAATAAATGGAAATATAATTCTCAAAGTAGTAAAAACCAAACAAACCCAAATTCATGAATCCCAGGTTAAGAACCTCTCCCTGTTCTAGCCCATTTAAGACAGGAGTCATTTTGGTGAATTAGAACTCTACAGGAAGACAAATATTAGGTAAATAAAGAAAGACGTTTCAGTGAGTCCTATCCTATAGAAGACTAGACAAGAACCTAGATGGATCTGTGTAAAGCAATCAGCGTTGGTGCATTTTGAACTTGGATAGCTTTGAAAGGGTCCACAGTTGAGGCAGAGTCTGAAATATACTGAAAAATCAGTCATCATTCCCTACTGATACTGTCTGTTTCATTTGCTTGATGACATTATCAGTACATTAAAATAGCTATAGATGAGTTCTATCTCACAATCCCCTGGATACTCAACCCAGTCTCAATTGACTTAAGCTTTGACTAATTTAGAAATAATGTCTCTGGTTGGTTTGTTTTATGTCTCTCTAATTGTACTTTGGGTAGCTAGGAGGCACAGTGGATAGAGCGCAGGCCTGGAATCAGGAAGACCTGATTTTAAATCCGGCCTCAGATGCTTACTAGCTGTGTGACCCTGGGCAAGTCGCTCAATTCTGCTTGTTTCCTCATCTGTCAAATGAACTGGAGAAGAAAATGGCAAACTACTCCAGTGTCTTGGCCAAGAAAACCCCAAATGGGGTCATAAAACATCAGACAAGACTGAAAAATGACTGAACTGAGCAATGAACTTGTGTAATATTATACATATCCATGCGTAGTACCCTTTTCTAGGCTCCTCTCTCAATTTACACTCACATTTGCTAGTAAAGTACCCAGAGAGCAGCTGCTACCTCAAAGTTAACCAGTGTATTTTCCATGAACAATCAGCCAGTACTCTCAATTAGCTCTTAGCAAAGGCCATAACGGCATAAATACCAAATGGCATAAAGGCAAATGGCATAAAATACTCCTTCCCCCAAATAAATTGGAGGCAGTCTCCCACATGCACAGAGCATCAGTGAGAAGATCAGCCATAAACTTAAAAAGTACAACGGCAGTGAGATACAAATGTAGGAAAACACCCAAGGATTAAAGCAAGCCATAGCGAGTGATACTCTAAGGCCTGAAGGTCCTTCCTCTCTCCATAGAGTCTTCATACAGCTCCTTTTAGAACATCTTTGCTAGATGCATTGCTTGGCTGGGTTCCCAGAGTCTGCTCTTCGTCATAATCAGCTCTCTTCTCTGCTGCCAGGAGTCTGGTTTCTTGAAGTTGTTTCTTCCCTTGAGTGATTTTCACTGTACATCTAGAACACGTGCCTCTGCTGCACACTAGATAAGGTGACTCCCACAAGTCAAGTCACTGCATTTCAAAGCAACATGGCTGAGCTATATGGGAAGAGAGAGAAATTCCTTTTTCCCTCATGCCTTCAAGAGGGCTTCCTTAGGAGCCAGGTTCCTCCTCTACTGGTGGCTCAAACTAATGAACTCAAGCTGCTAGATGGGCTATCTCCCTCTGGGCAAGATATGATGATCAAGACTTCATGGGCAAGGAGGGATGGATATAGAAATGCTCCCTTTTCCACTCCCTGCAAGTATCTCCACCACAAAACGCTTCCAAGCCGAGATTCCCTTGGAACTCCACTGGCCCGACAGCTTAGCTATTTATTTAAAGCCCTGTTTGTTCAATGAGATTGATCCATTTAATTCCATCAGAGAATGAGTTCAAGGTATAGTAGTTGAGGCAGAAGCAAAGAAGTTCAGAAGTCAAGATTAATGTAAGCCTAGGACTTTGGGTGCTTGGCTAAATATAGCTGAGTTCACATATTCCAAAGAAATTAGCACACAGGTTCTCTTTACACTTAGTTTAATACTTTGTTAATCCTTTTGATTACATTCTGAGCCTTGTGGACTAAGAGTTAGTCAAAGACCACCCCCACACACACAAGTCTTATCCCCTTTTAAACTATAATATTTCTAAGGTCAGAGACCATGTCTTATATAACTTTGTATCTCCCCTAGCACCAAGTACATTGCTTTGTATAGAACGGGGTTTAGTAATGTCTTTAGAATGAATCAAAGAAGCTGTGTGACCCTGGGCAAGTCACTTAACCTCAAAAAAAAAGAATCAAAGTAACTGAAGTGGCAAAGATTGAGACTAGATAAGGACACAAAAGGCAAAGAACAGAATAACTGTGGTATAAAGAGGGAGGAAAAATTAACTTGGAACAAGAAGCTCAGGATCCAAGTCCCAGCTCTGCTATCGGCCCAGGATTTAATCTTGGGCAAGTCACTGCCCCCCATATAAGCCTCAGTTTCCTCCCATGTAAAATGAGGAGGTAGGACTAGATCAGGGTTCTTAACCTTTTTGTGTGTTGCATACCCCTTTGGCATTCTGGTGAAGCCTATGGATTCCCTCTCCAAATAATGTTTTTAGATGCACAAAATAAAATACAAAGGATGACAAAGGAAACCAATTATATTGAAAGACAGGTGTAATTTCCCCACCCCACCTCCATCCACACTCATGAACTCCCTGAAATCTACTCATTGACTGACTGAAGTCCTAGACTAGATTTTCTTTGAGGTTTCCTCCAACTCTGACATCATGATACTTTAAGCTAGGTCTATAATCCAAAGGAATAATGAGCAGAGATCATAGGAGAGGATGGAGTGGGGCACACGTGAGAACAAGTGCAGCTCAGAGGAGAACAAAGTCATGCTGACATAGTTAAGGAAGAAAACAGCCATGGGAACTCTCCAGCGCAGGGTTGTGGGGAGACCAGGGTCAATGAGAGAAATGTCCAAATCCCCGAGGTTGTAACTGTGACAGTTATAAATAAACATAATCCAAACACAGTGTGTCTGGCACTACATTTGAACAACCTTCCCAGAAGTACCGTTTTTTGATGTAATATTTCTGGGAATTATGGGAAAGATGTGCCATTCTTTCCAGTATTCCTTTGGAATCCCAATTAATCTGGCAACATTTCTCTAGAATATTCCTATACTCTTCTTTTGAGTTAGTTACTCTACTGCAAAATATAAATGTTAAAAAAAAAAAAACATGACATGCAAAGTAGCGGTGTCTTAACTGGAATTAAGGTAAAGGTTAAGGATTAAAAACTCCCAAGTGAATTTGTGATTTATATGCAGAAAGGACAGAGATTTTGTTTCGTGGCAAGGCAGGATAAAGGCCATCTATTCTACCTTCCCCTTCCCTCCTAGTACTTGCTAAGGGAAGCCCTTGGTATGATTTACATGGACCTACACTACCAAAAAGTGAGGTGAAACAAAGGTATTCACCACAACCCTAATTACAAAATGAGTTCAAGGTGTAGTAGTTGATGTAGAAGCAAAGAAGTTCAGAAGTCAAGATTAATCTAAGCCTAGGACTTTTGATGGTTGGCTGAGTACAGCTGTGTATTTGACTCATACAAGAGCCAAAATAACCCCTGAGGCTACAGGCTAAGTTAAAAGTTGAGCCACCACCCCTGTGGAGAATCAACTTCTTTGTTGCTGCAGTTTTGGAGATAAAAATTAAGAACAGAGCTGCTGAGGACTACCTGATTGAAGAAAAACGAAGCAGAGAACAGCAGCAACTTGCAGAACACCAGAAAAAAAGCAGCAATCAGCCATATCAAAGGCAGAAAGGATCACCAGCTGGGACTTGGCCCCAGAAATATTCATTGCTCCGTCTATATGTTTCTTATGCACGTGCACTCTCCTACATGTGTTCCCCAGTCAACACATGTTCCCTATATGTGTTCCTTGCACTGGTGGCATGGAAATATATAGGAAAGTGTTCTCCTATGTATATAAATAGATTTCCCTTGTTATTTAACTCGTTATCTAATTAAATGCTTCTTGCTTTGAACTAATGTATCCTCTGGTTGGTGGGGGCT
This sequence comes from Trichosurus vulpecula, assembly GCF_011100635.1. NCBI lineage: Eukaryota > Metazoa > Chordata > Mammalia > Diprotodontia > Phalangeridae > Trichosurus > Trichosurus vulpecula. The sequence goes on along the minus strand of NC_050575.1, from coordinate 382,969,903 downwards.
GGTATGCTATGATTTTTAATAGGTACTAACTCAAAGCATATCTTGAAGCTAGACTAGCTTTGGCGGGGCCCAAGCTAAATACACCAAGGCAAGTCTGCTTGTATTCATTATGCTTCACCTTAATATCCATGTGAAAACATAAAAAACATTTTGGTAACCCCTAAACTTTATGAGATGTAGCCAGCCCTCCCTCATTTATATCCAATTCACTTGCAAGCCATGGCATCATCTTCCCAATGTCACGGTCCTCTTTGAGGACGAAGGACAAACACCAATAAAACTTCAAAACTAGAGTACATGTATCCAAAAGTTTTCTCCTCTCCCAAGAAGTCATATATTGAAGGATTGGAGGTGGGGCAACTGAAACTGCATGGGTAGTAGTTGAGGTTGGAGTCAGAAGACCTAGATTTGAGCCCTGTCCCTGTCCACTTAAGAACTATGTGGATTTGGGCAAGTAACTCATCACATCTGGACCTCAGTTTTCTGATCTTTGAAATGAGATTGAACTACATAGATGTCCAAGGTCCCCTCCAGTCTAAATCTATGATCTTTCAGAGATGGTTAATATTTTTTAAATCAGTCTCATTACGTTATATCAACATCTCATTTTAAACCAAACAATTGTCACCCAGCTTGGTCTCCACTTGGTCTCCGAAATTTTTGTAGTTATTTCCAAAACTCAAAGATGACAAGTGGACACCACTGAGGCTCTTTGAAGGAATGTGCCATCGGATCTGGAAGCAATTCCAAAATAGGAATTCTAAAAACAGTTTGTGCCACGGCAGTATCATAGATTTAGAGCTGGAAGGAAGAATCTAGGACCCAGAGAGGTCTAATCATTTGCTCAAGACTTTACAGGTAGTAAATGGCAGAGAAAAGATTAGATGTGAATTCAGGTTCTTTGACCTAAAATCCAATGTTCTCTCCATTGAAACACTCTGTCTCCTGGCAAAACATGATTAAATATTCACATGATATTTCAAATGGAAGTAGTAGAGGAGAGTGCCACAGATTTCTGAGTGGCCGTGACCCCTTTGCCAATCCATGGATAATCCATTGCTAATGGAGTCAGTCAGAAGTTACAACCAGGACATTTCTACCAGCCCTTTGTACAGAATCTAAGAACCAATTTTCAAAGTCAAGCACATAGCTGCCCTTTCTCTCTCTTTCATCTCTGCGCAATGCAGCCAGTGGTTTGACCTTAAGAACCAGTGAATATTCCAACACCAAGACAACCAGTCAACAAGCATTTTTAAAGTGCTTGCTACGTGCCAGGCATTAAGCATTGGCCAGTGGCCATCGATTAGCCGTGAGAGGGCAGTCTTGAAAATGACCAATATCTACCATAACTCATCAGGGTGTTGAGGGAAGGCAGGATTTCCAAAGTCAAGATGATCCATTCTTGTGTCAGCATTCCTTGATGCCTTTTTCTTGTCCATCAGAGAACACATGGGTGATACAATTTTCCTTTTTGGTCAGATAGAATAACCGGGTCACAGGGAATGTGCGTCACCTCAGGGCCAGAGATTTGATAGCTATGACATTTTACCTACACATCCACAAATCACAAGAGTTGGCCATCATTTCGTTCCATCTGGTGGTTGGCTGGTAGCTCAGAGATGAGTGTTCTCAGATTTGGATTCTGAATGTAGACACTATGCAACCTTCTCCCCACAACCCCCCTCCCCCAACCACTGAAATTTTGTCAGCCTATGTAATATCAAGGATAGTTATTTGCTCATCTCCCACACTGTGTTCTTGGCAGTCAGGGGGAAAGAGTCATAATCCTCCAACCTTTCACCTTATGCATCCCACCCTCCACCTCTACATCTCTTAATCATCACATCCCTCTGGTGTGAGTTACAGCCAGAAGCCATCACCTTAGTTCAATTCCTTCTGACTTAAGCTGTTTGAAATCAAATGGTGGGGGGAACAGGGTATGGGGGTGGGAAAGCACGTGGAGCTTAGGGGAAATTAAAACATCACAAAGAAAAAAAACTATGAAATATTTGTTAAAGCAACTGTCTGAGGGGAACAAAAATGATTACTCTAAGATATTACATAAGCAGGCAAGCAACAGTACATGACTTTGCAAAACAAAGCATTTGGGGGCAGAGGTTAAAAAGCAAGACTCCAGTGACTGTCGAGCCTGCCAACAGATGGCAAAGGCAGGGCTCACGCTCCAGATTTAAGCTTTAAGTGAAATGCCATGATGATAACCAAAGCTTTTAAGTCTCCCATGCAGGGATGACGCACCAGAGTGTTCTCCCGGACACAGATGCATTACCCAGGAATGAGGTCACCTACTTGAACTCTTATAGAATTGAAGGAAGGGAACATAATATAAAGACGGGAATGAGTTGTTTCATCTTGTCTGCAATATATTCTCTTTGTGTTTAGGAGAACCTGCCAGAAAGATTACTCTCAGGGTTAAAGGAAAGAACACCAACTTTAATTTAATGATGTGGGCTTTTACAGCAGCCTGAAGGCTCCATTCGTCTAGTGGAGACTTCCTTCAAAACCCAGAAGGTTTATGAGGCTGGCCATGGTTTGGTTTTTACTTGGATTTTCCCCTTCTCTCAACTCTTATAGCACTTACAATCTCACTGCTCGATTTAACCTTAAGTTATGATATAACCTTTCATTATTTTTACTAATCATGTCCTGTCCCAACTAGACTGTAAGGTGCTTGATGGCAGGGGCCAAGTCTTCTCCTTCTGAATCTGCCACAGTATGTAGCAATGTGCTGAGTAATGCAATTCAATAAGCCTAAGAGAGGGATTCAGTAAGACTCATCAAATGAAATCAAGTGATAGAGAAGTAATGACATATAGAAAGAGTTCTGGACTTGAGTCAGACTTGGGTTGCAATCCTGACTTCAAGATTTCTTGTGTCATTTCCCTTTAGCCTTCTCTCAGTCTCCTTGTGTTTGAACTGGGGACTAACGATACTTATATTTAATGTCATTGTCTTCCCTCCGAGATTATTTCTGATTTATCCTGTTTATGACTTGTTTGTACATAATTGTTTGCAAGATGCCTCCTAGTCCATTAGCTTACAATCAAGGAAACAGACTCTGAGGTCATGTGACTTATCTATGGTTACACCACCAGTAAATTTGGGAAGTGATATTTGAACCAGACCTTCCTGATTCTACATCCCAGACATCTCCAATTACAAAGTCTCCTCTCAAAGATGCTGTGGGTTTCATCTGAGAGTTCCATTTATTTTTCCTATTGAATTTTCCTTAGGAATGCCACCAGCCGTGGCGGTGCCCAGAGAGCAGGGGATTCCCCTTGCTCTTTCTCTTCTCCAGGATAATCAATGCCCAGACAAGAACCAGAAATTTGAGAGAGTGTGAGTGAGGCCAAGGACAGCTCTTAGAACTGTTCATCCAAACCACCCAGAAATTCCAGGAATGAGGTAGCAACAGCAACAACAGACACCCCCACCACACTCCCAAAGTGTGGGAAGACCTCTTCAGACACTGGGCAGAGACCTCAATTTCCAACTATCTGGGTCAGTGCTAGATGGTGGCAAATACAGCTAAGGCTAGACTTGGCAGGAATGAATCACTTTTATTTAAAAAAAAACCAGAAACTATTTGGTATAGCTGTCCTTTGATATTTTCTAGGATATAGAAGGAAACAAACCAGTGCCTGCCTTAACTTGCTTTCCTCTAGTAAACCACGTGATCTCTCTGAGCCTCAGTTTTCTCATCTGTTAAATGGAGGAGGGTGGATTAGACAACCTTTAAGGTCCCTTCCAAGTCCAAATTTTATCAACAGCCATTTATTAAGCATTTCATATACTAAGCACTGTGCTAAATGCTAGGAATATCTTTATAAACTGACATTCTAATAGAGGAGACAACATATACATATATAAAATATAAAAACATATGCATATATAAATACATATAATTTTTATATATTATAATTATTGTATAATACAATTTTCTATAAAATATATAATTATATTATAATATAAATACATATACATAATTTATATAATATATACAATATATTCAAAATGAATACGAGATAGTTTATAAAGGAGTACCCTAGCTGTTGGGGAAGGAGGAGGGAAGTCAGCAAATGTTTTATAGAAAAGGTGGCACTGGAGTTAAGTCTTGAAAACAGAGATTCTAAAAAGCAGAGATGAGGAGGGAGAGCATTCCAGGCAGGGGGGCTGCCAATGCAAAGATGGAGATGGGAGATGGAGAGTTGTTTGTTCAGAACAGTGAGCAGACTGGTGTGGTTGGTTTGCAAAGTGTATCCAAGGGATCATAAATCTAGAATTGCAGAGTAATGTATGAGAAAACTGGAAGGGTAGGCATTGGACTAGGTTGTGAAGAGCTTTAACTAACAGAGGGGTTATATTTCATCCTCGATGGAGCCAATAGAATTTACTGAGGAGAGCAAGGTGATTAGACACGGCCATGGCTGTATGCATGATGGATTGGGGTGAGGAGAGATGAAGTCAGAAGACCAAACAGAAGACTACTCCCATAGACTCAAGTGATTAGGGCCTTAGGACTCCTAGAAGGCCTTGGGATGGGGACTGGATGTTGGTACCCGGCATTAGAAATGATGTTTCTCTCAAAGGAAGAAATCCACACACCCTACAGCCATATTAAAAATGCTCCAGATCACTAAGCAATTAGAGAAATGAAAATTAAAATAACTCTAAAGCTGTACCTCACATCCACCAGATTGGCAAAGGTAACAAAAAGGGAAAATGGCAATTATTCCAGGGGTTGTGGGAAAATAGGTACATTGATGCACTGTTTGGTGCGGCTGTGGATTGGTCTAGTCCTTCTGGAAAGCACTAGAACTGTGCCCTAAAAGTCACTAGAGTGTGTACACCCTTTGACCCGGCAATGCCACTATTAAGCCTATATCCCAAATTGATTTTTAAAAAAAAGATGAAGAAGGAGAAGAAGAAGGAGGAGGAGCAGGAGGAGACCCATGCATACAAAAGTATTTAGAGCAGTTCTTTTTGTTATAGCAAAGAAATTGAAATGAAGGGGAGGGGTGCCCATCAAGAAGGTAATGGAAAATTACTGTACTATAAGAAATTATGAAAGGACAGATGCGAAAAAAAAAAACCCTGGATGACTTGTATGAACTGATGCAGAGTGAAGTGAGCAGAACCAGAACAACTTATACCATAGCAACACTGTAAAAACAGACAACATTGAAAGACTTAAGAACCCCCATCAATGCAATGACCCATGATCATACCTGAGGATAGGTGATGCAGCCTTCTACCCATCTCCTGACAGAGAGTTGATAGACTTAAGGTGCCAAATGAGCTGTAATACATTTTTGGATTCAGCCAATGTGGGAATTTATTTTACCTGACTCTGCTTACTTGTTACAAGGATATTGTTCTACAGGGCTTTTTCTCCCTCTCCATGTTGAGAGAATAAATGGGAGAGAAAGAGAGGCTTAGCAACAGGGGTGTCAAAAAAGGGGGAAACATGGGGGGAGGGTCATTGAAGCATTTTTAATGCATAAGAGAACAGAAGAAAGGCAAGAGAAAAATGTGGATAAGTAGAACATCTTTGAAAGTTACATCTTGAATTTATTATATACTTAAAAGGAAAAAGAAGTCATATATAATAGATTCTGCTGGAAATGTTCATTTTATCTGGTGTGTTTCTTAAGCTGAGAATTTTGTTTTAAAGTTTTTTAAGTGATGTTCTCAGCTATGATGTGATCACTCATGGTACTGGCACAGTCCAAAGAAACGAAAATATGAAATCCCAAGTTGATTTACCAGATTAAGTGTATGCCTGACCAGTGCTGTTCATGTAGGCCAGTGTACTTGGCACAGTACACTGGCCTAAAGAGAGCTGTAAAATCTGACTGGGATCTTTTTGCATGATTTATGTATTTGCAGTAAGTAACGTGAAAGTTGATGAAAAATGCAATCCACCTCCAGAGAAAGAACTGGTGGAGTCTGAATGCAGATCAAAGCATACTTTATTTGTGTGTGTGTGTGTGTGTTTTTTTTTTGGGGGGGGGGGTGTCTGTGCTTTTCCTCACAACAAGACTAATATAGAAATATATTTTGCATGATTGCACATGGATGACCTTTATCAAATTGCTTACCATCTCAGGGAGGAGAAAAAGAAGTGAAGGAGAGAATCTGGAACTCAAAATTTTAAAAAATGAATGCAATTTTTTACATACAATTGGGAAAAATAGAATTTTTAAAAAGTAATGTGAGAGTAGATCCAGGCACACATGGATTGCTCTTAAGCTATGGTCACCACCAATGCATAATGTAGCACAAGATCCAAGAGGTCTAAAAGACTTCAAAATTATCCAAATTGGTTCGAAAATGAAAAATTCTGATGCCAGCTAGGTGGTGCTATGGACAGAGCACTGGACTTGGAGTCTGGGAGACTAGAGTTCAAATCCTACCTTGGACGCTTACAAGCTCTGCCACGGGCAAGTCACTTAACCTCTTTCGGACTTCAGTTTCTTCATGTGTAAAATCAGTATGGTAATAGTACCTACCCCCCCCCCACCCTTCAAGTGAGATAACATTGATAAACCGCTTTGCTTAAAGAGCTGTTATAAGTACTAGCTAGTATGCAAGACCCGGAGTGAACTGCAATGCTTAACGTCCGAAAAGGCTAAATTAGCAAAAGAAAAACCAAAACAAAACAAAAAACCCAACCAAGTCTGAGTCACAACCCTGTGGCTCATTAGGCACATGACCGTGGGCAAGTTCTCTCTGGGTACGAGTTTCTACGTCTGGCAATGAAAAGGTGGAATGAGATGATTTCCTTGGTCCCTTCCAGCTTTAAATGCAATGGTCCTCGAACATTTTATATGTTTCTGTATGTGTGCATGTATGTATGTATATATGTGTGTATGCATGCTTTTACATCTATGTGCATGTATATATGTATGTATTTAACGTTTAAATTACACTCAGACTTTGAGGACACTATATGGATATGCGGATATATGTATGTGTCTATGTATGCACGTAGATGTGTGTATACATGCAGGCAGCTAGATGGCGCCATAGTGCACAGAGCGCCAGATCCAGAATCAGAGCAATTCATTTTCCCGAGTTCAAATCCAGACTCAGACACTTACTAGCTGTGTGACCCTGGGCAAGTCATTTAACCCGGTTTGTCTCTATTTCCTCATCTGTCAAATGAGCTGGAGAAGGAAATGGCGAACCACTCTTTACCAAGAAAACCCCAAATGGAGTCACGGAAAGTCAAACATGACCAAAATGACGGAACAAAAATAACGAAAGACATATACGAGTGTATATTCATATATACACATGTATATATGTATGTTTATATATGCCATGGGTAAGTATATGCATGGATATATCATGTATATATGTGCATATATATACATATACATATGAATGATTGTCGTAGATACTGCATTTAAGTGAACTCAAGCTCAAGCAGCCAATTAACTTGGAAAACACACACACACACACACACACACACACCCCTTAGCCCTCTCCTCAGACAGTGCCTAGTTGATTCAGCACTTTGAGAGAGTACTTTGTTCATTGATGCCAAAGTATATCTGAAAATACCTCCTCTCTACCCATAAAGCATAAGGCTTCGAGTTCTCTGGGAATAAATACAGTTTGGCCCCGTTTTCTGCCTGGTGGTGCTTTCCTTAAAATGAGAACAAATTGGCTGTGTTGAAGATGAGATGGGGGAGGGGAGGCAGGAGAAGAGGCGAGGACTTCGATCCAGTCCCGAGAACAATTTCTTCTTTCAGAGGCTTCTCCCAGAGAGTTTATAAATAGTTGGATATTGCATTGTACAAACTTGTCATAAGCCTTTGCAGTAGGAACCTGCCCTAGATCCTTTGTGACAAAGTGAGATTTGAAAGGAGGTGACCCTCATTCACTACTAAATGACAGGCGGGGAGAGGGATAGAGAGAGAAAGGGAACATCTCTCCCTTCCCCTCTCTTTCTCCCAGCCCCCCTCTACCTGTCCCACTTCAAATGAGACACCCTCCTAGAAGCCTCCACACTCCTAGCTGGAAGTGATTTCTCACTCACCTGCTCTTAGCACCGTACACTCCTCACACGCCTTTCACATCCCATTTTGTATTAGATTTATCCACCCCTGTCTTATTCCCTCTACTAGACCATCAGCTCCCTGAAGGCAGGGCTCATGATATATTTGTTGTTGGCTTTTCCTTAAAACCTGGCATAGTGCTCTGCAAATGGCCTGCAGCTAGGTGGTGCAGTACTAGGCTTGACGTTAGGAAGACTTGAGTTCAAATGTGACTTCTGAAACTTAGTAGCTGTGTGACCCTGGGCACTTCACTTGCCTCAGTTTCCTCATCTGTAAAATGAGCTAGAGAAGAAAATGGCAAACCACTCCAGTATCTCTGCCAACAAAACCCTAGTGGGGTCCTGAAGAGTTGGACATGACTGAAATGACTAAACAACAAGAAATATTCAAAGAGACGGGAATTACCCCTGTGATTTCACAATTACAGGGAACTCTCAGATGAGGAAACTCCTTCTACAAAGGCAGATTGATACCTTCTCAGCAACTTGGTATCTTAGAGAGTTTTCTGGAGCACTAGGAGGTCAAGGGACTTGTCCAGGGCCACACAGACAGTATGTATCAGTGGCAAGACTTGAACTCAGGTCCTTCTGGCTCTGAAACCAGTGGTCCAACCACTGTGTCATACTGCTTTGCTCCTAAATGTTTATGAAGCAGATGAATGAGTAAAGTGCCAAAATGCTTCACTGAAAGGTATCTTTGGGGTTAATGTCACAGAAACCCTCTTGCAAATGAGGACAGCATAATTTCAAAGTTCTTGCTTATAAGAAATATTAAAATATTAGCTTTGAATGGAATTGGGAAGAGTGGTCCCCAAACTTGGATTCCTACCCCCCACCATATTTTCCTGACCTCCCTCCCTTCTTCCTGGGACATAGTAAATAGCCCCCACCCTGAGGTACAGCCCACCTCAGGGACAAAGTGAGTACACATTAGAGGTGGTTCTGTGACCATCGTCAGGCTTGGGGAGGACTGGGCTGCCTGGATGCTAAAGAGAGGGTGGAAGAAGCCTTGAATCTGGATTCAAATCTCAGCTCTATTTGCTCCCTATCTGACCTCAGTCCAGTCACTTTTCCTCAGTTTCCTGATATGTAAAATGAGAGATTTGGAGTACCTGGATCACAGATAACCTGGGGGTTTCACCAGGGATCATCTTAACTTGGGGGCCATGAACTTTTAGAAAAATATTTTGATAACTTTCCTTTGAGATAATTGGTTTCCTTTTTAATCCCCTGCATTTTATTTTATGCATTTAAAAACATGATTCTGAGGAGTTTGGCCAGACTGACTGCCAGAAGGGTCCGTGACACATAAAACGTTTAAGAAGCCCTAGGTGCTAAGGGTGATCCCTAGGGGCCTTCCAACCCTTACAGTCTCTAGACTAGAGTCAATACCACACTTATTAATATAACACACATTGGCCAGTCTCCAGCTTTCTCACCTATATCTGCATTTTCTTTCCAAGTCAACTATATGTTCCTCCGAACCAGGGCCATGACTTCTTCTGCAGTCCCTCACACCTAACATAGTACTGAGCATACAGTGGGTATTGAATACTTCTCAATGAATGATGAGGAATAACCAGCCTTCTTAATGCATTTATTATTAATCTTATTGCACGATGTGGGAATATTACAAGTAACCTCTAATGCATGAGGAAACAGACTTCACATCAGAGGACCAGAAACAGGCAGCACATTCTTCTCGGAGAAAGGCAGGCCTTCTGTTGCTTATAAATATGCTAACAACTTCTCCACCTGAAGAAGTCAACCTGTGCATAAAACATCTCAACTCTGGAGGAAAATCAAAGTTTGAGCTTCTAAAAAAATAAGCCAAAACAAATCCCGCACCCACATTTACTATTTGACTTTGCTCTGAATTATCTGGGCCAGCTGTACAAGGATGACTTGCTCTTCCCTATTTGAACAAAGCAAAAGATGCAAGTTTGCCAAACATTTGCACACTTGGAGGCGAATCACAGGCATCACTAGAACAGGGGCTTGCCTTGGCCACAGCAAATAGACTCCTAAGAAGAGGCAATGTTTATATCCCAGTTTGCACTTATAAGAACAGGTAGGTGGTGCCATAGTGCATCATGCACTGGGCATAGAGGCAGGCAAATCTGAGTTCAAAAATGGCCTCAGATACTTACTAGCTGGGTGACCCTGGGCAAGTCACTTATCACTTTCTGCCTCAGTTTCGTCATCTGTAAAATAGTGGTGATAATAACAGCACCTGCTTCCCAGGGTTCTTGTAAGAACTGACTGGAATAACATGAATAAAGCACTTTGCAAACCTTAAAACGCCATACAAATGCTAGCTGTCATCACTACGCTTCTTCTCAAGCTGCTTTGTGAGCTCCTGAAGAAAAAAAAAATCTGTTGCTAGTGGTATTTTTCCTCTAAAGTACAAGTGAGATTTGTATTATCAAAATGACATGGTCCACACAAAGGCTTGGTGGCATAAAATAAGATTAATTTCCAATATTGAAAAAAAAATCCTTGTCTACTCTCCTTATCCTAGGGGCATTTCACACCTACAAATCCTCTCTTACAAGACCGATAACTAGGGTTTCCCTTAGTATATTTTGTGCCCCAAAGGGTTAAAATTTCATGAAGTGCCCATGCACTAGACTCATTACTAGGTTGTGGGCCACAAAGACAAAAATGAAATAATCCTTACCCTCCAGAAGCTTACATCCTAAGGGAAGGAAGGAACAAGTCTGTGCTCTTTAACTGTGATGATTAAAAAGGTTTGAGAGACATGGTTTCTGGGTGATTTAATCTCTTATTAGTAAGGCCAGCAGGTTATTAATAAAATGATGACCATTTGGTTGTCTTTCTTAGACCAAAGACAGTCATGGTGGTGCAGGCTCAGAGCTTATGTGTTCTTTTGGAAGAGGAGTGGCCATCAACTCTGATTGGTTAACACAATGGGAGGGAAGGGGTGGAGAATGACATCATGTCACCCTTGGAGAGAGAAACTATCTCTATACTCAGACTACCCCCAGCTTGGGCTATCTAGAGAGTCTATAGACTTTAGAGACCCTATCTAGACCCATTTGGCATCCATAGTTTAAGAAGCCCTGATCCAGAGAAAAGGATGTCTCCAGCCAAGCTTGATTGAATGGAATTCACCTGAGGTTAGAGATTCCTTGTAAGGTTGGGAGGGATAGAGAAGTTTAGCTCAACCTTCAGAGACTGAAATCTTGAAAACAGAAAAGAAAGGGGGCATTCTATTTCCCCAGATCATTAGTTATTAATAATCATTTCTCTCACAGCACACTGTGACTGACAACATTAGTTTCTTGGGATGCTCTTGAGCCAAAAATAATACTCTCATAATACAAATTAAATGTAATACATGGGGCACAAGGAACTTTATAGAAACTTTCGTGGCCTTTGTCCAGCTTCCTGGGTGGGGGGGGGAAGCATAGGATTGTGCATATGGAACTGGAAGTGATTAGAGAGGTCATCTAGTCTAACTGTCATCTTCCAGAAGGGGAAACTGAGTTCCAGAGAGGCAAACAAAGTGCCTGGAGAATTAAAAGTGTTTAATAAATGTTCATTGACTGGCTGACAAATGACTGGCCCAAGGTCACACAGAGAGTAAATTCAGAGTTGAAATTGAACCCAGGCAGTATTGTACAGTGGAAAAAACATTAATTCCACAGCCAGCAAGGACCCAGGTTCTGATATCTATGGTCTGTGGGATCACCAGCAAAGAGGCTGACCTTGCTGCACCTTCAAACCTTTAATCTGTGAAATGGGGCAGGAGGGTCATATTAGATGATCTCTAAAATCTCTGTCAGGTTTAAATCTTTTTATGCTTGAGATGGGAAATGTAGGAAGGTTAGAGGGGACTGAGTGCTGACAGCTGACACAGCAAAGATCAAAGAAGATGTGTCAGGCTCAGTCAAGTCTTTGAAGGGGCTGGGGTCCCACTGAGCACCCTGGCAAACCGGCTTGGAGCCCTCCCAAGGCTTTCCATATCTTCTGGCAGATCGGGACCTTCTAATTAGAGAGCCCAGTTAAAGACGTGTTCTGAGGCTAGGAGGAAGGGACTTCAGACACCAGCTATGCCAATCCCCTCAATCCAATAAGCACTTATTAATCACCTTCTGTGTATGAGCTACTGTGTTGGATCTCAAAAATGAGACCATTCTTGCTCTCAAAGATATTCTACTCTACTGGGGGATGGGAATGTGAATTCATTATATGACCACAGAGTGGAGGTGAGTACAAAATAATCAGGGTGTAGGTCACAACAGGGAGAGCGAGGAAAGGCCTCCTACGAGAGGTGACTCCACAGCTGAGCCTTAAAAGGTGGAGTGGTTCTATGAGGAAGGGGCGAGAAGGGAAAACATTGGAGGTGGAAGGAGAAGAAAAGGGGCACAGCCCGTGTGGACACAATTCAGTTGTTTTTCAGTCATGTCTGACCTTGGTAACCCCATTGGGGGTTTTCTTGGCAAAGATACTGGAGGGCTTTGCCATTTCCTTCTCTAGCTCATTTTACAGATGAGGAAACTGAGGCAAACAAGGTAACTTGCCCAGGGTCACACAATTAGTCAGTGTCAAATTTGAACTCAAGTCTTGCTGACTCCAGGTCTGGCACTCTATCCACTGCGCCACCTAGCAGCCTGTGCAGGCACAAGGCAGCAGGAAATTAAATGTGTATGGGGTACAAGTAGGTCATTTTGGTTAGAACATAAATTATGTCCCATTAGACTGTGAACTCTGTGAAAGTAAGGATTTTTTTTTTGCTTCTCTTTATAACCCTAGCACTTAGCACAGCACCTGGCACACAGTAGGCACTTCATAAATGCTTGCTGCCTATGTGAGGGGGATAAGCAAGAATAAGCTAAAGTCAGACTGGGCTTTTTAAACAGAAGCATTTGTATTTCATCCTAGAGAACCTGAGACTCAGAACTGAGACACTTGTAAAGCACTTAGCACGGTGCCTAGCACATAGTAGGTGCTATCTAAATGTTACCTTTCATTATTATGTGCCTACACTAAGTCCAGCACCAGTATGGTGAGCCCCCTGGTTTGAGAGGCCACCAGGCTGCCTAAAGATGGATGAATCTGCCCAGGCTGGAAATGGAGCAGCTCAAAGTTTCCCTGCCAATGTGTGGCAGCCACTCAGCCTCCAGTCTGGGAAAGATAAAGACCAGGTTAAAAAAACAAACAAACATGTATATGTATTTGTGTATGTATATATACACATACACACACATACATGTGTATATGTGTGTATGTGTATGTATATACATGCACACATTATATATAATATATATACATATATGTATATATACATATACAAATAAATTTGGCAACTGTAGGGGATCAGTGTATGGAGGCCAATTAGAAAACCATGGTAATAGTCTAGGCAAGAGATGAGGAGGGCCTGACCTAGGTTGGTGTATAAGGTGGGCAAAAAGAGATAAGTATGAGGAATGTTATGGGGTTGATGTTGGGGGAAGGGAATAAGCATTTATTAAGCACCTACTATGTGCTAGACACTGTGCCAGCACTTTACAATGGTCTGATTTGATACCCCTGGGAAGTAAATGTTATGATTATCCCCCATTCTGCAGCTGGGGAAACTGAGGCAGGCAGAGGTTAAAATGCTTTGCCCAGGGTAACCAACTTGTAAGTATCTGAGGATGGATTTGAACTCAGGTCTTCCTGACTCCAAACCCGGTGTTCTCTACACTTCGCCACCTAGCTGTCATAATATTTAGCAACTGATTGGATATGGGGGGGCAGGGGTGGAGGATCGAGGGAGATAGTGCCTCATTTTACAGGTGAAGAAACTAAGGCCCAGGGTAACTAGACAGCACAGGGGAGGAGTGACAGGGCTTCTAGGATATGACCATCCTTACGCTTCATCTGACCTTAAGGTTGGATATGAAGGTCCTGACCTAAACCAAGTAGAAATGGGTCTTTTCCATTCACGTGGTCCCTTCTGCTGAACTAGCTCTGACATTTCTTTAAAAAAAAAAAGGATCCAAAAAAGAAAACTGACCTTTTTGGAGACATTGCCATTCTGTGCCAAGTAGTAAGGGCGTCTTCCCAGAAATGGAGATTTCTAGGTCATGGATGTTTCAAGAGAAGGGCTCTTCAGCCTCTGTGAGCCAGCCCTGTGATTTCATTGACTTCCCAGTATTAAAACCAGGCAGGCAGACACACAACCTGCCTGTAACTGGTCCTCTTTAAACTGTCACCTGAGGATACTGAAAAGCTAAAATGCCTTGCCCAGGATCACACAGTCAGTATGTATCAGAGGCAGGATTTGAACTCAGGTCTTACTGACTCCAAGGCTAGACCTCTAAAATAACAGAAGCTGACTTTTACATAACCCTATAAGGTCTGTAAATCACTTTACACAGATGATCTCATGTGATATTTACAACCACTCTGTGAGGTAGGGTCTTTTATTGTTCCCATTTTTTTTAAGAGACAATCAGGGTTAAGTGACTTGCCCAGGGTCACACAGCTAGTAAGTGTCCAAGGCTGGATTTGAACTCAGGTCCTCCTGACTCCAGGGCCAGTGCTCTATTCACTTCACCACCTAGCTGTCTCTATTATTCCCACTTTCAAGCCAAGCCTCAGAAAGGCATGCCCAGGGTCAGAGAACTAAGAAATGTATGAGGTCTTAGTGACTGCAAATCTGGTCCCCTACCTACTGCGCCAAACTAACTCTCCCATAGTAAATGGCATTTGAAAAATATGCTATCTAGACGTTTGCTCAATCCCAGCAGAGCCACATTTCTAAAACTGTGGTTTGTAGCAATCTAGGGAAGATAAATCTGCTTCTCTGAGAGACCAAACCAAAAGGTCATCTCCCCAGAATACAGGGCTCTATCCTTTGGAAAGAGGAGTCTGTTCTGGCACTGACCATGACAACACAGCCAGAGTCACAAAGTAAGGCTTACAGGGGCAATGGAGGAACAGGAGGAGATCCGATCTCTGCTCAAAGCAGTAGGACCCAGTCAGGCAACTCAAACACCTCTCCCAAGATGTTAGGTTTTCACTGGGACTGTCGTTATGAAGCTTCCAGAGCAAGAAAGGGAAGGAGAAGGAATGAAATCCCTCCCTCTCCTTCTCCTGCCCCCATCCCCACCCCAGAACAAGATGTGCTTAGTTTGAAGGTTTAATGGATGCTCTCAGATTCCTGTCACATGAAGTTATGAGTATCTATTCAGCTGCACAAACTGAAAAAAAAAAATACCCAGACTGTATTTTTCTTCCTTTAATATCCATCAGCCCCAACTGACTGATGCCATTCTAGCACATCTGGGATTGATCAGAAACCAATGAGTCTGCAGAAATGGTCTCCTGGGCCCCAAGCAGTCAGACACAGAGGCACCTCACATACAGAACGAATCACCACTGGTGACAAAGTCAAGGTATTTTCCAGATCCGTCGAGGCGAGGAAGGTCACCACTAGGTGAGGGGTCCCCTTCCCAAACAACACAAGCTTAGCACAATGGCGCAGGTGGAGATGTCCTACAGGAGTGGCATTTTCTCCTCTTGGGGAGATGAAATGAATGTGACCAGTTCTCTAAGCAAATTCAGTGTCCTGTGGCTCCACCCACTTCCAAGTGGACCGAGCAAACTCCACTCCCAGTCACTTCCTTTCAAAGTGTCTCTAAACTCAGACCCTCCTGGCAGGGTTGTAGGTTTTCCAGACCGTGTGGAAGAATTTTATTCCTTACACCCACCCCCTTCCCCAAAACACTCCAGGCTTTGGCCTCCTTCCCCTGACCTCCATTCAGAACAGCAGATCTACCCAGTGTGAAAATCTTAAATTACTGGATCCCTACAAAATTCTGCTTGGTTGAGTGACAATCATAGTTCCTAAATCTATAGAGGGAACCTTTCATAATCATCTAGGCTAAATTTCTTATTTTATAAATTCTGGTCAGATCCCCAGCTATAATTAATTATTTACAAGACTTTCAAGGGTGGGGGCAGCTCTTCCAAGATTCAACAAGTGATAAGTGGCTGAACTCAAATACTCCAGTTCCAAACCTAGCGCTCTTTTCCCAACACCACACTGGCATGCCATCAGAACTGTCCCCCAAATTGGATGGGGGTCAAAGTGAGGGTATAGAAAGTAAGAGAGAGAGAAGGCAGGAGACACTAAGGGATGCCCACACAACATTCAGAACTGCTGAACCTCTGGGCCAGAGGCAAAATTCCAGGTACCCTCAGTGTGAGTACCATGTGTAAACCCCCAGCAATGTCTCTTTTGGCATTGGTATCCCCTTTGCTCACAGTGACCACTCTGGGCAAGGATCCACTTAACCCGCCCATTTCACACAAAAGAACTAATGAAAACCCAAGAGAATGTACTCTGTGGAAGCCCTGAGCCTCATGGTAAGTGGGTAGGTTTGTACCCAAATATACATACTCTACATAGGAGGGGCCAAACATCAAACAAGGTTTGAATTCAGCATTGGTTGAAAGTAAAGACTGTCATTTACACAAGTAAGCTCTGTTTTATGAAGGGAAAAAAAGGAGCAACAGCTTGTCCAGAATTCAAGCTGATTTTAAATGAAGGTAACTTACCTAAGTCCTACTGTTCTTCTAAAGCCCAGCTTAAGTCTCATCTCCCCCAAGAAACTTTCTAGGTGCCAGCCCTTGGTGATTCCTGCTACGTCTGAAGCCTTCCATTAATCACTGATTATACAAATCACCCTAGACTTAGCCTGTTACTTTACAGCATGATAGATCTATGCCTATATCCGTAGTCTGTCTCCTCAGCTAGATGGTCAGCCCATCAGGAGGTTTCTTTGCCTCTCCAGCAGTGACCACCCAGCAGGTGTTCCCACAGTGCTAGTGATGATAGAAGCTGACAAGAACATTGATTCATTCAAAGCCTTCTCCGACCCTGATACATGGGCAGATACCTTGGCATGCACCATTCATATGTACCCACCTGTCCCTCCATATATCTGATTGCACAGAACCTTGTCATCATCCTCACTACCATATGAATGCCTCCCACAACCACACGTGGTCAAGTGCAAAAGGGGTCAGCTGTAGATTCAAATCCTGCCTTTGTGACTTACTACCTGTGTGATCTTGATAAAGTTCTCTGGGCTTCATTCTCCTCACCTGCAAAAAACAGGCGTTTAGACCAGGTGACCCTAAGGTAATCTGGTTTTAATTCTATGATCCTAAATCACTTAATCTCTCTGTGCCTCAGTTTCCCGAGATAGAAAACAAAAGAATTGGATTAAATGAAAGCATATGGATAACGGACCTGCTCTGGGCAGCAACTTACTGTAGGGCTCTGGGCAGGTGATTTTTACCTCCCTGGGCCTTGGTTTCTTCATTTGTAAAACAGAAGCTTACACTGCCTATCTTCCAGGGCTGTAAGGAGAGCGCCCTGTAAACCTTACATCCTCCGTTCCTAGTCTAGAGGCTGAGATCCTGAAAGTCACTTGACTTAATCTGAATCTCATCTGCAAAATGGGGATGAGGAGTCAAGAAGCCTTTATTAAGAACTACAGCCCAGGCACTGGATAACGATACTCTTCCTGCCACTGACTTTGAAACTGGAAAGTGCTATAAAACCCTGAAGCAGGGTCATTATTAATGTGTGCCACAGTGAAAACTTTAAGATAAAGTGTGACCATAGATTTAGAGCTGGAAGAGGTCATCTAGTTTACAGATGAGGAAACTGAGGCACATTAAAAACCTAAGCAGCAGCAGAATTTGAAGCGGGGATCTTCCGGCTCAGCCTCCAGCCTTCCTCCCGCTGCTTTTCGCCCGCCGCTGCTTATTTTAAGTTGTCTAAAAGCAGAGAGCCCTTAGTGTTTGATTGGAAGTGGAGGAAATGAATGAGATCTCAGTCCTCCAGATGCCAATGCCCTTCAGAGATTTAATGAAGGGTGTGGCAGGCGAGCACTCACCTCCCCGGAGCCTCGGACTCTCGGCGGGTCCGCGCAGAGGATCCCGTTGGGCTGAAGCAGAGCTGAGCCGAGCGAGAAGATGCGCCGCAGGTCTCAGCAGCCCGCTGCGAGTGAGGAGCGGCCCCCGCGGCCCCACGCCTTTTATGCTCAGGGACTAGGCCCCGCCCCCTCCCCCGGGGGCGGGCTCAGTTCCTCCGGGACCAGTAGGAGGGCAGGGGGAGGGGGAGTTGGGGGAGAGCCGGAGGATGAGGAGGCTCCAAGAAAGGTTCGCTCTCCTCGCGGCTCCGCCCCTTGGCCAGGCTGGGGAGAGTGGGAAGAAGGGGGAAGGGGGGGGCCGTAAGAGGGCTGAGAGGCTAAAGAGGTGAGGGGAGTGAGGAGTTTATAGGAGACCGGGCAGGGGGCTGCAAAGAGAGCGATCAGGGGACGGGAGAACCTAGGGAATGAGAAGCTCAGAGACGGAGGGATCCAAGGGAGTAGAGGGGGCTGAGCTTGAAAGGAAGAGGGTGAGAGAGTTAGGGGATGTGAGAGGCTGGAGGGATGGGGGAAGAAAGGGGATTGGAAGATGTGAGCAGACCCGGGCCGTGGGGGCCAGGAGGTGAAGGCCTAGGTGGAGTGGCCGTGGGGGGTTGGGGGAGATACGCGGATCCCAGCTTGCGGGAGTCTCTGTGCACACCTACGGGCGCCCGCTTGACTCCCTGACCGCCCTGTAGGGGCAAGGTGTCCAGGTGTCTGGAGAGGCTAGGGAAGATCTTCCACACCTACCGCCCGCCAGGCGGCTGGAAATGAGCCCCTTACTGCTCGAGAGATGTCGAAACGGCTACCTCCAAGGGGCCAGCGAATTCCCCGAAGAGAGGCCGTCCTGAGGCCTTGAGATGGGGCGGTGACCGCAAGAGAGCTTTGGGTTTTGCCCCCCTCAGCAATTTCCCTTCCCCTCCTTTACATTCACCAGCTGGTCTCTCTTCCCCGCCTCACTCTGGGCTGCTACCCCTCCCCCCTACTCTCCAACTTTCCCACCCATATGTTGTGACCAGCTTTCCCTTTCCCATCCTCTCTGTCTCCCTGTTTAGCTCCCCAGCTTTCTGTCCCTCACCCACACTAGGGTTTCCCCTTCTCACCAACTTTCCCCCTCCCGCTCGCACTTAGCTATCCTTCTTAATGCCCCTTCTGGAAGCCTGACTGGGCTGGGAAAGCACCAGAATCCTGCCCAAGAGTCACCAGGCAAACCCATGTTATGCCTAAGGCACCCCTGATCTTGCACATACAGGAACCGTAACTAGCAGAACAAATGTGCCCTCAATTCAGTTGACAGGGAAGGAGCAGAGTTCACCTGGGAAGCAGCCACCTTGAAGCTCATCTTCTAGAAGCTTTCTAATTTAATTATTCTTGCTAACTGGGTTCCTAGCTAAATTATTTCTATGCTGTTCTACTGGAGCTTCCAGAATCCTCTAAATTTAGAAAAAGCCCTACTCACCCCACCCTAGTTATGGCATGTGCACGTAGCACTAACTAATAAATGTTTATTAATCAAATAATCTATTCTAGAGGAAAGAGAACTGGATTTGGAGTCAGAAGAGCTGGGTTTGAACCCTGGTTTTGCCTCTTATTAGCTGTGTGACCTTAGGTAAGTCACTTACCCTCATGAACTGTTCCCACGTTTATAAAGTGAGAAGAGTGGTCAGGACATTGGGGAAGACGACCTTCCTACTCTGAATCCTATGAATTATCAGACCTTTATCGGGTATACCCATTGGGTCCCATACAACGTATTCATTAATTTTCTTACTTTTCCCAATGATGTTTGTTACTTTCCTAAAGCCCCTTCAACCTTCCCTTCAGCCCCTTCACTTCGTCACTGAAATAAAGAGGAGTCCCCAGAAAGACTTTCTCAAAACTAGCAGAGATTCGTGACAAGGTGGTAGGAAAGTGGGTGGGAAAGACAGGCAGAAGTTGGGGTGAAGATGATGAAAAGGAAAATCCATGAGGAGACTGAGTGGCAGGCACGTATTGCCAGAAACTACCGTCAAGAGTTCTAGTCCAGAGGAATTTGACAAAGATAGGAAAAGAATGATGTCAAAATGACATCGGGAACTTTTCCCAGCAATAGTTTCATTCGTCAGCCATGCTACGGTTTGACAGCCTGCCTCGTCACATAGGGAATAGTCCACTCCTTGATGATAGGCAGCCAGCAAGCCTGGCACAGGGAGATTGCTGCTTTGTATAAACCATGAC
>NC_050575.1:382557168-382599668 GCF_011100635.1 Trichosurus vulpecula | reverse complement strand
TATAGAGGCAGGCATAAGACTGGAAAGGTAGTAAGAGCCAAGTTGTAAAGGGCTTTACCAGCCAAACAGAGGATTTTATATTTGATCTTGGAGTAATAGGGAATGACTGGAGTTTATTGTGAAGGGGAGTGAAATGGGGAGGCCTGGATTTTGGAAAGATTACTTTGACAGCTGAGTACAGGATGGAGTTGAACGGGGAGAACCTTGAGGCAAGGAGACTGATTAGCAAGGTATTGCAATAGTCCGTCTGGGAGTGACAAGGCCCAGGGTGGCTGCTGTGTCAGAAGGGAGAAGGGGGTATATAGGGGAGATGTAGTGCAGGTAGAAGGACTTGGCACAGATTGGATATGTGGGCTCTGTGAAGGTGAAGAATAGATGAGTAGGTTGTGAGCCTGAATGACTGAGAGGGTACCCTTGATAATGGGGAAGTTCAGAAAAGGGGAGGCTTTGGGGGAAAGAGACTAAGTTCAGTTTGAGACATTTTAATTTTAAGATGCCTACAGGACATCCATTGGAGAGGTCCATTAGGCAGTTGGAGATGCAAGACTGAAGATAAAGAGAGATGTTTGGGCCGGATAAATAGATTTAAGAATCATCTGCATATAATATGACAGAAAATGAAGATGATAAATGTTGGAGATGATGTGGGAAAATCAGGACACTAATGCATCGTTAGTGGAGTTGTGAACTGATCCAACCATTCTAGAGAACAATTTGGAACTCTGACCAAAGGGCAATCAAACTCTTTGATCTAGCAATGTCACTACTAGGCCTGTACCCTAAAGAGATCATAAAAAGGGAAAAAAACCTACAAGTACAAAAATATTTATAGCAGCTCTTTCTGTCACAGCAAAGAACTGGAAATGGAAGGGATACCCATCAATTGAGGGGTGAGCCATCAGTTGCCTGAACAAGTTGTGGAATGAAATGTAATGAAACACTATTGTGCTATAAGAAATGATGAGCAGGCAGACTTCAGAAAAAACCCAGAAAATCTTAAATGAACTGATGCTGAGTGAAGTGAGCAGAACCAAGAGAACATTGTACACAGTAACAGAAACATTGTGCGATGATCCACTGTGATAGATTTAGCTCTTCTCAGCAATACAGTGGTCCAAGACAATTCCAAAAGACTCATGGTGGAAAATGCTATCCATATCCAAAGAGGGAAGAAAAACTGATGGAGTCTGAATGCAGATTAAAGCATACTATTTTCACTTTTCTTTATTTTTTTTCATGGTTTTCCCCTTTTGTTCTGTTTCCTCTTTCACAACATGACTAATGTGGAAATATGTTTAACATGATTGCACATGTATAACCTATACGAGATTGCTTGCTGTCTGGGGTACGGGGGAGAGGAGGGAGACAGGGAGGGACAAAAGTTGGGAACTCAAAATCTTATAAAAATGAATGTTGAAAACTATCTTTACACATAATTGGAAGAATAAAATACTATTTATACTTTTTTTGAAAAAGAAAAAACTCATCTGCACAGAGATGATCATTGAATCGATGGAAAATGATGAGTTCAGCAAAGGAGATGAGCAGAGGGCCCATGACAGAGGCTTGGGTATCTGAGATATCCGAGAAAACAAACCTTCATTGGAAATGTGGTGTGCTTGTTCTAGCTGGCCTTCACATTCGGTCTGTTTCTGTTTCCAAGCATCATTTTAGGTGGAGTTGTAATACCTTTCACCAGATATACCTGAAATATCTGAATAGGCTTAGAGTATTGCTGGGGATGGACTGAGATGCAATTTGTAATTGGGTCTTCATAATCAAAGGTGGTAAAACAGATGGTGAAACTCTAACTGGGAGAGGAGAGGCAAAAGTGAAATGCTTTTGCTTCTGTTTTGGAAGTTGGTCAAGCATCACTGGAGGTCAGAGAATTATATGTCTATACTTCTGTGATATATGGTATAATTACTTCCTCCACTAGGTAGGACACAATCTTTCTGTGGCTCAATAGATGATCTTCAGAAGTTGCCAAGATCCCCAAATTCAGCACTCTGTGGCCAATGAGATGATGAGCCTCAGACATCCAAAATTCTGTCCTGGGCTCTCTGCTCTTTTCTCTATATCTTCCTCATTTGGTGATCTCATCAGTTTCCATGGATTCAATTATTATTTCTATGCAGATAATTCTTAGATCTATTTTTCCAGCCCTAATCTCTCTCCTCACTTTTAGTCTTGCACAGCTTTCTAGATCCTGGGGTCCCTTTGATGCCAAAATGAAGAATCTGGGTAAGAACTTAGTAGAGGTGTGGATGATTTCAAAATCTGGATGTTCTGGAAGTAAAAAAAATAAATTGTCAGGGAAGTAAGAAGTCCATGTTCAGGAGCTTTAGGCTTCCTTGGGAAGTCCCTCCCTGCAAGTCAGTAGCAGAGAAACTAATTGATGTTTGTGGGTACAGGAATAGGACCATCCCTAGCTGGACTCTGGGTCTGGAAGTCTAAAGGGACAGAACCCAGAGCTTGATGTCTTTAGCACTGGCAGCTATGGAAGCCTGAAGTTGGTGGTTGACTATTTTGGGCAAGTGAAATCCTTTTAAAATTTTCATGAGTCCAAGATGCATAATGTATGAGAGGTCGGATGTTGAAGACTTCCCTGACATAGAGCCCTTTGTTCCTCATGCCATTTCCAGGAGCACTTTTCTGCAAATCAATCTTACAGAGGAAGTGAGAGAATAGGATTTATCTCCCTGAGCCCAATAAACTTCCTTGGGAGAGAGGCTGACGCCTCTGTGTTCCACTCAATGCTAGAGGCTGAAAGTACTGGAGGGAGAATTGTTTTCAAAGACCCAGCAATGTCCTATGACAAAGAGGAGAGTTTGTTTAATGAGCATATTAGCTTTTCATGTTTACAGAGACTCTTTCCCAGCAATCTGCTTCATAAATATCTGCATCATCCATTCTCACACATTCCATATGTGAGGAGGAGAAGGCCAGCAGGTTATTTAGAACAGGAAACAGAAGGACAAAAGCTGGGATGAGAATTTTTGTAGGAATGTGGATCTCACCAATGGCTGAGTTAGAAAAGGACTTTGGGTCAGAGGTCAATGAATCAATCAACAAGCATACTGGGAGTGCTTGCTATGGGCAAGGCACGGTGCCAGGTTGATGAGAAATATGTGGAAAGATAGACATGGTAGCTTGCAAACTCTTTGGGGGAGATAACACATGTCTAACGGAGAGGGTTTTACACATATTATGTGTTTAGGATAATAGAAAAAAACTCTGATTCTGGAATCCTGCCTTTATTACTTTTAATAGTTGCATGACCTTGGCCAAGTAATTTCATGTCCTGGGGGCTAATCTGTAAAATAAAAGAGTTGAACTAGATTGTAAGTTATTAGACTATTTTGTGTATGTCCTGAACTCTTTTAGCAGTTTTATGAGTCCTGTGGACTCCTCAGAAAAATGTTTTTAAATCTATAAAAGTTTACAAAAGAAGCTAATTATATTGAAATATAGTTATCAAAATATTAAAAATTCCAAGTTCATGGTCTTCAGTTAGGAATCCTCACCCTAGATCTCTTCCTCCCCTCAGCCTGACAGTCCAAGTATTAGCTTAATTAATTAATTAATTAATGAGTGTTAACTACTGCTAAGTTCTTTAGGAGTTTAGGGGAAGAAGAGATCACTATAGGCTCCTCAGATGAGGTATGTCTTGAATTGGGTCTTGAAGGATGGTAGCAACTGGACCGCCAGAATAAAGATGAGAAGGCATTCCCAGCAGGGTCATAGGGTCCTGGAGTTAGGGCCAGAAGGGGCGTCTAAGATCTTCTAGTCATAGTCCTTCTTATAACTGTTGAGGAAACTGAGGCTTGGAGAAGTGACTTGTCCAAGACAATAGGTGGAAAAGCCTTAATTCATACTGAAAAAGCTCTAGCTCCCAATCCTGGATTCTTTCCACTATTCCATTCTGGGAAGGGTATGAATACATGTGTGTAGATGGGAATTTGCTAGGCATATTCCATGGATATGAGACCAACTTGGATGGAAAGAGGGAAATCTGGAAATCTGGTGGTGTAGGTAGGTTGGAGCCAGAGTGCAGATTTGATAAGGACCAAGATAAGAAACCTGAAACTAGTTTAACTGTCCACAGAGAGCCATTGAAGGGTTCTGAGGATGGCAGAGATGCAATGAAAAATGTTGCTTAGGAGATCCACCTGGTGGAATGGGATTCGCAGAATGCAGAAACCAAGTAGACCAGATCAGCCCATCTCAGCCCAGCTCAGCAGCCACATTTACTTGAAGGGTTGACTTTAATTTTTGGTAAATTGAGGGGCAAGAAAGGACCAAGTCTTGGACAAAGGCTTAGTGTAGAGGAGTGGGGCCTTAGACCCCAGGCTGGTCAGAAAGCACAGCACATACTCGGGATTTCAGAACACATTTTGGGTGTGTTTCATCCACTCTTCCTAAGCCTCTTCATCCTGGAAGTTATCTCCAGCTCTGGAAATTCCCACACTAGAAGTAGTACCCTCTCCCATTGCAGTCTCTCCCGCTGATAGGATGGCTCACCAATGAAGACAGTCATATCTTCATTCTTCTCTAAGCTGTGCTTTGGACTTTTCTTTTTTAAAAAATTGTCATTTACTTTATTTTTAATTAATGCAATAAAACAAGAATCCCCATAATACAGTATAATAAAAATGGTCTTTTTCTACTACATTCTATCTTCTACCTCCCCCACTTCAGCTCCTTTATGTGCTGTCTCCCCCCCCTTTAGAATGTAAGTTCCCTCTGCCCTTCCTCTCCAGTGTGCTTTCTGCACACCCTGATCCAGAGGAGTGCTGAAGTCAGGTTGTACCTGAAGAACAGATTGTTAAATTTTCTATATAAGCTTTTACATCTCAGAAATCAGCAAACATTCTAAGTCAGGAGTTGATTTATTGTTTTCTTAACTATTCAAGACTTTAAAAAGTGACGGAGAAAATATCAGTGATGTAAATTCACCTTAAATATGTGTTGTGTGTACATATCCCCTCCCCTCCAAGAGCTGGCAGTTGAATATTTAGAAGCATGTCCCTGCCTGATCTATCATTAACAAAATTCCCTTCCTTATAGATCTCTTATTTTCGTACTCTATCTTCTTGCACTTAGGGAAGGTAGGAGACATTGCACTCAGTCCTGCTTCTTCTCTTATGTTCACTGATGTACTGAGCAAGGAGAGGGAATCTGCATACTCCTTGCTGTGCCCTGCAGTTTCTAGGTCTTCCTTCTGTCCCCACCCTCCCACAAAGTCTCCTCTTTAAGGTTCACTCCATAACTGTATAACTCAGACCAAATCCTTGTTGCTGTAGTCTACCAGCTTTCCCTCCTTTCTCAGGAAATTCAGTCCCTATCTCACAGTCTTCTTCTCCAACTCCTGCTCTCATATTTGAGGATTTCAATATACAAGTTGGTTTCCTGTTAAGGAGACCCTGGCCTCCCACTTAGTCAACGTCCTGAGCTCTCATGACCTACATCTTCACCATCTCAGCTACCTACAAAGATGACCATATCTTAGATCTTACCATCAACTATCAGTGTGCCACCTCCATGGTTTTGAACTCTGAAATTGCCCACTCTATCAATCATTTCCTCTACTTTCATTTTCCCTATCACTCTTTTTAATAAGTTAAATTAGTTTTTCCCCATTAACAAGCATTCATTTTCTCTCCCTCCCACCTCCTTGCCCCCCTGCCCATTGAACAATGAAAAAAAGAAAAATAAAAGTCTTGTAACAAATATACAGAGTCAAGCAAAACAAATTCTTACATTATTCATGCCGTGTGTGTGTGTGTGTGTGTGTGTGTGTGTGTATGTGTGCGCGCGCACGTGTGCGTGTGTGATTCTGCCTCTTGAATCCATCACCTCTCTTTCAGGAGGTGAGTAGAATGCTTCACCTTTGGTCCTCTGGGATTAAGGTTTATCATGCATTGATCAGCATTCTCAATATTTCCAAAGCTGTTTTTGCTATAACGTTGCTGTTATTGTATACATTGTTCTCCTGGTTCTGCTTGCATCTCTCTACATTAGTTCACACAAATATTTCCAGTTTTCTCTGAATCTGTCTTCCATTTTGTCATTTCTTATGGAACAATAATATACCATTACACTTAGATACCATGATTTCTCTAGCTATTCTACAATAAATGGACACGTTTTTAATTTCCAGTTTTTGTTACTTTGGAAAGAACTGCTATAAGTATTTTTCTATATATTCATTTCTCCCTATGTCTCACATCTCCCAAACCTGTTTTTGTCTTTACTACAGTCTCCAGTTCCTCCATCCTTCTCTGGTTTCTTAGTCTCTTTAGAGAAGATTAGGAAAATTGGGACACTAATGCATTATTGGTGGAGTTGTGAACTGATCCAACCATTCTGGAGAGCAATTTGGAACTCTACCCAAAGGACAATGAAACCTTTCATACCCTTTCATCCAGCAATGCCACTACTAGGTCTGTACCCCAGAGAGATCATAAAAAAGGGGAAAGGAGCCATATGCACAAAAATATTTATACCAACTCCTTTTGTGGTGGCAAAGAATTGGAAATTGAGGGGATGTCTACCAATTGGGGAGTGGCTGAACAAGTTGTGGTATATGACTATAATGGAATACTATTGTGCAATAAGAATCAATGAGTAGGCAGATTTCAGAAAAACCTGACAAGACTTACATGAACAGATGCAGAAAGAAGTGAGTGGAACCAGGAGAACATGGTACACAGTAACAGCAACATTGTGTGATGATCAACTATGATAGGCTTAGCTCTTCTCAGCAATGCAATGATCCAAGACAATTCCAAAAGACTCAATGGAAAATGCTGTCCACATCCAGAGAAAGAACTGTGGAGGTTGAATGTAGATCGAAGCACACTATTTTCACTTTTTTTGTTATTTTTTTCTCTCTTGTGGTTTTTCCCTTTTGTTCTGATTCTTCTTTCACAACATGACTAATGTGGAAATATGTTTAATATGATTGTACATGTATAGCCTATATCAAATTGCATGTTGTCTTCGGGAGGGGGGATGGGAGGGAGAAAAAAATTTGGAGCTCAAAATCATATAAAAGCGAATGTTGAAAACTACCTTTACATGTAATTGGAAAAAATAAAATACTCTTAAGTGGGGGAAAAAACAACTTCGGGAGGTAGGTGCTACTTTACAACTGAAGAAACGGAGACTGACAGAGGTTAAGTGACTCACCCAGGGTCACACAGCTAGGAAGTGTCTGAACCTGGGTTTAAACTCAGGTTTTCCTGACTCAAGAGCCAGTGGTCCACCCATTTGCCATCTACTGGTTCATTCCCTGCTGCTTAAAAACATGCTCAGGTCTCTCCTATATCTTTTCTCCATTCACTGCAAATTCCCTGAAAATGTCATCTATATTTTCTGCCTCCATTTTCTCACCACCCACTCACTTCTCAACCCCATGCAAACTGGTTTCCAACCCTAACAATTTGATTCAAGCCAACAAGTATTTTTAAGGGCTTTCTATGTGTCAGGCATTGTGGGGATACAAAGCTATCAAGGAACTCCCATCGGAATGGGGGAGACGACATTCAAACAGCTGTGAACATACAAGATATATATAGGCCAGTCTCAGCAGGAAGGCACCGTCATTGAGCTGTACTAGGAAAAGCCTCTTGTAGAAGATGGGATTAGAGCTCAATCTTGAAGGAAGCCAGGGAGCTAGGAGGTGGAAATGAGGCGGAAAAGCATTCCAGGAAGAGGGCATAGCCAGTGAAAAGCAGGAAAGCACCATTCTACTGACAAGGCTTCCTCCAAGGTGACTTACGCTTTCAACTGCTAAATCTAATGTTTTCCCCCTCTACCTTCATCTTTCTTGACCTTTCTGCAACTTTTGACACTGTGGACTACCCTCCCCTCCTAAATCCTCTCAACACCCTTGGCTTCTATAACACCTTTTCTCTTGCTTCTACTCCTACCCCTCTGACCCCCCCCCCCCAAGTGTCCTTTGCTGAACCATCTTATCCTTTTGGATAATCTGGGATAATTAGGATAACCTTGATAATCTCATCAGCTCCCATTTGTTCATTTATCATTTCTATTTTGAAAGCTACGTTTTATATAGTGCTCTAAGCTTTGCAAAGCATTTTTACAAATATCAACTCACTTTATCATTATTACTATCTTGGGTTGGCATAGTGGATAGAGGACTGAACTTTGAGTCAGGAAGGCCTGAGTTTGAATCCTGTTGGTTTTATTTGTTGTTGAGTTGTTTCAGTCGTGTCTGACTCTTCATGACCCTATTTGGGGTTTTCTTGGCAAAGACACTAGAGTGCCTTGCAGTTTCATTCTTCAGTTCATTTTACAGATAAGGAAACTGAGGCAAGCAGGGTGAAGTGACTTGCTCAGGGTCACACAACTAGTAAGCGTCTGAGGCTGCATTTGAACTCAGGTCTTCCTGACTCCAAGCTCAGGACTCTATCCACTGGGCCACCTAACCAAGATACTTACTAGCTGCGTGACCTTGGTCAAATCACTTAGCCTTTGTCTGCTTGTTTTCTCATCTGTAAAATAAGAATGATAATAGCATATACATTCCAGAGGTTGATGTGAGGTTAAAGTGAAATAATATTTGCACAAAGTGCTCTACAAACCTTATAACTATATAGCTAAAGAGAGTATAAATGATAACTATTATTATTTTTAATTCAATATAGTTGTAAATAACTAATCATTTAAATAATTTATTCAACAACCAAGGATAATTAATTCATTATAATTATTCATATTAATTCCTAATTATTTATTACATACAATAAAAATGTATTTAATAAATTACTGATAATTTATGTTTCAGTTATTTTCATTAATTTAATTATTTAAATTGTAATTATTTGTTTGATTGTGCCCAATTTTTTGCTGGACACCCTTAGAAAGATGACTGGATTTGGAATAAGATGGTCTGGATTTGAGTCCGTCTCTGGCTATGTACTAACTAAATAATGCTGGGCTCGTCACTGAAATGAGGAGGTTGGACTATCCGGTATTCAAGTTCCCTTTCAGCTCTAAGTCTATGATCCTATGTTATAATAGGCCATTTATCATATGTCATGTAAGTATCACATATTACATGTTGCAGAAAAGAAATGTCAGCATGGGTTAGTGGAAGAAATGGACTTGAACATAAAAAACTGGGCCTCAGGCCCAAGTTCAGTCCCTCTTCCCATCCTGGTGGCCCCCTTAGAAATGCCCTTCATCTTGTCAGTGTCCCTTCTACAATGTGGGGATGAGCACAGAGCATAATACTCCAGATTCTTTCCCTGGCTGTGATAGTGAGAGGTGGGGATGAGACACACATGCTCACACTAAGATTCAGGTTAAGCTTGCCCAAAGTCTTGCTCCTAGCCCTGCTTAACCTTCAGCAAGTCAGGATCTGTTGGATCTCAGTTCCTACAGCTATAGAGTGATGGAGTTGAACTTCTCTAAGTCCCACTCTAAATCTTATATTCCTATCACCTTGGGGGGGCCATTTCTATTTTGAAGGCCTACGTTTCTTCCTATGTAAGATGAGTGGGGTTGGACATGATCTTTGTAATTCATTCCAACTCTGAAATCTGGTGTTCCTGCTGGACTAGATCCTTGCCTATGGGGAGCTTATGGTCTAGCTGGGGACATAAGGTTAGCATCCCAGGCAGTGATATTCCAGGGGTGGGACAAAGCTGGCTAAGCCATCTTGGACTATGCTTCCAGATGCTGCTTACATGTATGGCTGCCATTCCATGTTCATTCGATGATCGAGATATCCCACCAGCTACTCCTAGCAACACAAAGCACACAGAACAGCATATCTGACTGCAAGTGATAGGGATGTCCTGTACCGAAGGCTGCTCGTGTGCAGCAGAGTGCAATGCCAAACTTTGTTCAGTCCTTTTCAGTTGTGTCTGACTCTGTGACCCCATTTGGGATTTTCTTGGCAGAGATACTGGAGTGGTTTGCCACCTCTTTCTTCAGTTCATTTTACAGATGGGGAAACTGAGGCAAACAGGGTTAAGTGACTTGCCCAGGGTCACATAGCTAAGGAAGTGTCTGAGGCCAGATTTGAACTCAGGAAGATGAGTCTCCCTGACTCCAGGCTCAGTGCTCTGTTACCAGACTAGCGGAAAATAAAATCTCCCAAGTACAGCAAGAGTGTCTTAGAATTGGGCTCATTGACTTTCCAAGATACTGTGGACTTCTTTGGGCTGGTGCTGGAGAATTGTCTGGCTGTTTCCCATTATTTTTAGCAACTTTTTTATTATGATATTTACAACTATATTTAATTGATTCATCACTTCATTTGGGTCAATCGATTACCATTTACTAAGCACCTACTATGTGCCAAGTACTGTACTAAGCACTGAGGTTACAAAGAAAGGCAAAAAACAAATAGTCTCTGCTATCAGGGAGTTCGCAAACCAGTCCAATTCAATTTAACACTCAAGGGACTTGGCATTTTCTCTTGGGAAAGGTCATCACTTACACAATGTTCTCTGATGCACAGACACACTTGATTAAAGCTGAGAATAAAAATTCAGAATGTAATAGTCTTGATTGCTAAATCAGACCATAGAAAGCTTTGCCAAAATACAACCCAGCAAACCAAGACAGCCTGTCAGTTTGTAGCTCAATAAATGCTATTATCATAGACTCTAGAACTACAAAGGTTCTTAGAGATCCTCTATTCCAATCCCTCTCACTTTTACAGATGAGGAAACTGAGGTTCAGAAGAAGGATACCAAAGTAAGTGTCAGTGCCAGGATTCAACTCTAACTCACTTAGAAGGGATCTAATCTCAGCCTTGCCTGGTTGCAATCTGTTTGGAAGCTACTGTTGACAGAGACCTCATCACCTTCTGAGGCAGCCCATTCCCCTCCAGTTATTGGGAAATTGAACAGGAGCTCTCTTGATCACTCCCACTACTCTTATACCAAGCCCAAGTCTGCATCTCTTCACCTTCACCTATTGTTTCTTGTTCAGCCCACTGGGGCTAAGGAGACCAGTCTAGTTCTTCTTCTGTACCAGCCCTTCATATCCTTGGAGACAGTTCGACCACATCCTTTTCTGTAGATGAGACATCTCCAGTTCTTTCAACCAGTCCTCATATGGCATATGACAGTCTTCCATTCTCTTTCCATCCTGGTGGCCCACTTAGAAATGCTCTTCATCAGGCTCTGCCATATTCCAGTGAGTTGCCAAAATGATGAACACAAAAGGAAAAAGGAGAGGGTCATGATACATGTTTTCTAGGCCCTTTCAAAAAATGGTATTGTCCCTTTGGCTACATATATGCGAATATATAAGAAAGGTGATATTGTAGATATCGAGAGTGTGGGCACAGTTCAGCAAGGAATGCCTCACAAATGTTACCACGGCAAGACTGGACAGGCTTATAACGTTACTCAACATGATGTAGGCATTGCTGTAAACAGACAGGTTAAGGGCAAGATTCTAGCCAAGAGAACTAATGTGCGTATTCAGCACATTAAGCATTCTAAGAGTCGAGATAGCTTCCTGAAGCGGGTAAAGGAAAATGATCGGAAGGAGGAAGCCAAAGAAAAAGGCACTTGAGTTCAACTGAAATGCCAGCCTGCTCCACCCAGAGAAGCACATTTTGTGAGAACCAATGGCAAGGAACCTTAGCTGTTGGAACCAATCCCCTATGAATTCATGACATAAATGACTGTAAAAAAACAATAAAAAAATCTTGGATTATGGAAAAAAAAGAAATGCCCTTAATCTTGTCGATGTCCTTCCTACCATGGGGAGATCAGCACAGGACACGATACTCCAGATTCTTCCCTGGTGGAGTAAGGGAGAGGTGGGGACGAGACACACATTCACACAACTAAGACGCAAGTTAAACATGCCCAAAGTCAATAGCTACCATTGACATGATTTCTACTATGTGCCAAGTGCTTTATAATTATTAACTCAATGGAGCCTCACCGTAGCTCTGGAAGATATCCCCATTTTGCTGAGGACACTGAAGCTGACAAAAGTAAAGGGATTTGCCCAGGGTCACACAGATAGGAAGTGTCTAAGGCTAGATTTGAACTCAGGTCTTCCTGATTCCAGGTACTGTACCAGCTAGCTGTACTTCATTCTTTCAGTCCCTTTATCTGTAAAATGAGGGAATCAGACTAGATGGCCTCAGAGGTGCCTTCTGGTTCTGAATCTGTCATCCCATTATGATTTGTAACACCTTGTTGAGGATGGGGAAAGGGATGGCAGCAGCAGCACAGCAGAGTGACAAAGTCTCCAAGCCTCAGCGACCGAGAGTGGCATGGGCAACGTGGAACAGCACATGGACCAGAGAGAAAAAAATGCTGTTCAGACCTGAAGACATTACCTATGTAGTCATAGAACTCTATGGGGCGAGTGAAATTGTCAGGACAGGGTGTTCCAGACCTGAGGACCCAGAGGAAGGGCTGGACCACAGAGACACAATATTGAGGAGCAAATCCACACCCTGCCTTTTACTGCCACGTGGATGATGTAAGTCCTAAGAGAATATGTGTAATGGTTAATATTTACATAGCATTTTAGGGCTTGTAACAGGATTTACATAGATTATCTCATTTAATCTTATAACAACCCAATTATTCTATTTGTTTTATAGATGAGGAAACTAAGGCAGACAGAGGTTAAATGACTTACCCAGGGTCATGTAGCTAGAAAGTTCCAGAGGCAGGATTTGAACTCAGTCTTCCTGACTACAGAGCCAGAGTACATTCTTCTGTTCCACTTAATCTCATTGCTGAAGGGGGTGGTTTCTGAACACTCTAGAAAGGTTCATTTTGTTTCCTTTTTGGAAGAAGAGGTAGGAACTTCAACCCTAGAGTAACACTGTAAATAGGAAATTACTATATGTGTGTGTGTGTGTGTGTATGTGTGTGTGTGCGCGCACACATGTGTGTGTGTGATATACATGTAATATCCAGGGTGTCCATAAAGTCCGTGTGCAATTTAAAATAGTTGTAGCTTTGTAACTATATGTGATAGAAAGAATCTGGAAAATGCAAAAGAAAGAAAAAACACTTAATTTTTTTATTGTTCTTGTTAATTTTCAACACGTCCACCATCATTACTAATACAAAGGGTAATATGATTCTGTAGTTCATGGAAAACATTTTCAAGCTGATTTTCAGAAATGCCAGCAATCACATCAGTTATCCTAGTTTGCAAGTCTTCTTTAGGTCGAGGTTCAGTTGAATAAACAATAGTTTTCACATGTCCCCATAAAAAGAAATCCAATGGAGTCAATCTGGCAAACATGGAGGCCAAGAAAATGGTAGACTTTGGACAACGGTGGTAGATTTTAGTTCAGCCAACCAAAGAACACAGTTTACTTTCCCTTCTACTGAAGCTGTGGGTCAACAGTTATCCTGAAAAATAAGTAATTTTTAAGTTGAATTTCTAAAAATAAAAATAAAATAAATGTAAAATTTCTAAAGACAAAAATAAACTAGATACATCAAGCTTTCTAATCCTTGTTACAGATTCTTTCTATCACATACAGTTACAAAGTTACAACTATTTTAAACTGCACATGGACTTTATGGACACCCTGTATATGTGCATATATATATATATATATATGTATGTATGTATGTATGTACGTATATTACTATATACTATGGGAGGTGCAGTGCGCCAGAAGGAAATCTTTCTTAATGTCTATAAGCTTGGGTGTACATTTCTTCTATATTTTTCCGTGTATAACACATTTGTTCTGGGTTCCATGCCTTGGGTGCTTGCAAGAGAATGGAGGACCTCCAAAGGGGAGCTCCAACTGAAACTAACCAGAACCTGAGCAGGAGTGGACATGCCTGTGGAGACCCCTTCGCAGGAGTGGAGCCACTCTCTGTAGCTCACAGTCATTTTACACCTGAACCCAGGGCGTTGAAATGACCTGTCTATGGCTAATGCCAAAGCTAGTAGGAGATTCCAGGTCTTGTGGATCCAACTCCAACACTTTTTCTGGAGCATCTATGTCTAGCTTATTCAGGGCACTACATCGGGCCCTACAGACGCGAAAATGAAGAAAGACTCTCAAGGAACTTACAAAATCCCACATGGTAGTTTGGCGACATGCACCCCAATAGTTATTATGCTAGTTAGATTGTGGTCAAGTGCTTTGGAGAGGTTACACGGAACGGCCTGAGTTTCAAGCCAGCACTTGAAGTTGACGTGGTTCCTGAGCTGAGCCTTGGAGGAAGAAAACAATCTTAGTGGACAGAGATGTTTGAGTGCAGGGTGAGAGGGTGATACAAAGCATGGCAATGGTGCCATCCTGAAGGGATTGGGGCAGGACAACACTGACTAGTTCATGTTGGCTAGAGGGAGAGTGCACAAAGGGGAAGAATATGAAACACAGCTGGAAAGTTAAGTTGGAGTCAGATTGAGGAGGGCCTGAAATGCCAGGCTGATGAGTTTGTATTTTCTCCCCTAGGGCAACAGGAAGCCATGTTAGCTTGTATTCTTGGGAGATGAGAACATAGTTCTAGCTAACATGGTTTTTGTGTGTGACGTGCTCAGGACCAAAAAACTTGGTTGGCTTGGCGCATAAGGGGTTGTCTTCGGGGTTGTCTTGATTCTAGGTGTGGGGGCGGGGAGAATGGGTATACCCGGTTTGTTGGCAGATAGCTCCACTACATGGACAAATGGTAGGGAATTAAATCAAAGCTCCTCCACAGAGGATCTCTCTCTTTGTTCTGTGCAGAGCTAGGAGTGGAGAGAAGATTCATCTTTGACTGCCTAGGACAAAGCCTGGGCATAAACACCATGAGGTGAATAGAGAGCCCATTCCAAAATTCTCAGAGTGCAAAATTCAAAAGGAGATTGAGGGCAGGGGAAGGCGTGTAGGCACCTTCATGGCATAAATGAAATGCTGATTGATGGCAGCCTGGTTCCTGCTACTCTACTATACAATGGATAGCTTACCCCTGCTGTATTAACTTCCTCAGAAAGTAGAAAAACGCCTAATTTTAGATAGTATAGCTGAATACTGTGTAGGCAGTCCCTACTCTGCCCCTGTATAAGGCTACTTTTGCCTGGAATCTCCTAAAAGTGCAGAGGAATGCCAGATGGGGGTGACTGGCAGCCACCGCATGGATTTGGGTTTGTAACCTTTCTCTGCAGGACTGTTCTGATGTATCCTCTGCTGACATATTGGAGGCAGCTTGGCTAGCTCCAATTGGAGCCTTAGAGATGGAGACTTCCCCATAGATATGCCATGAAGACAGACTCTTAGGACATAAGAAATTGGCCATATTTCTCATCTCTTCTAATCCTTCAAGTTCCTACGGCACCTTTCAAGAGCTCTGAGTAAACTAAGTTAAGTTGCTTAGTTGAGTTACTTGTTTGGATGTCTTATCCACCTACTGGACTGTAAGCTCCACCAAGGCAGAGACTGTCTTATCTAAACTTTGTATCTTCCCCATGAGAAGGACAGGATTCTGCATGTGGGATGTAATAAGTGGAGGTTGTGATTTATCGACCCAAAAAAGCAAAGTATGCTGAAAGAGACATATGTACAACAAAGTCTTGGAATCTGGTGGGTTCTGGACAATTGTCCAGATTCAATTTGCCTTGAAGCTTGGTGGGATTTCTTATTTCATTTTCTTTTGAAGAAAATGGACACCCATTTCCTTGCCATTTAAATAACGAAATGAGGTTGTAAAATACTCTTGTCTTGTGGCTTTCTCTGGAAGCCGGAAGAAGAGAGATTATTCTTCTATTTCTCTTACTCAGTGCCTTGCATGAAACAGGGCAGGGTCCATATGCCAGGACAGCGATCACCCTACCTTCATGAACCTGACAGAAGGCCATAAGTCCTAAAGCTCTTTTAGTTCTGAAAGACTGGGGTCAAACCTGAAACACACATTGTCCTTTCTGGCTTTCTGCTGGGCTGGCAGATGAGGTGCCAGGATTGCCATTTTCCAATGAGGGATTTGCTGTTCCCATAGAAGTCCCGTCAGAATACCCATCTCAACCTAGAAAAAAAGCATTTCTGTGATTTTCTAAGGTATGGGCACCAACTATTTATTGGCTGATTTTAATTAGGATTCACTCTAAGTCAAGGATAACTCTAATATAGTTAAAAGAGCACTGGAGAACCACTGGGGAAGTATGTCTCTGTGTGCTTGGCCAAAAAGAGAACTTGGGTCGTAGGTGCAGAATGAGGCACTTGCTGTTGGACATGACTACTGTGATTTGCTTTGTTCAGTTGGGACTCTTTTGATTTGAGGGAGGATTCTAGGGGGTAAGGGAGAATCACTGGAAAATAATTGAAATGTAAAACAAAAAAGAGATTTTTTTTTAAAAGAAAGGGTACTAGATATAGACCTGGATGACCTGGGTTCAAGCTCTGGAACCAGCATTTACTTGGTGTTTGATTTTGGACAAGTCACTTGAGCATCAGAAATGGGAAGGAGGAGACAAGAGGTTCTGTGATTTTCTAAGGCACCACCTTCCCTTGAAATCACACCACATGGGCAGCCATCCACTCTGCCTTGGCACAAGACCAACCCTGCCTGGAATCTCCTAAAAGGAGCACAGAGAAATGCTGGGCCCAACAGCTAACCCATAGACTTTGGTGTGGCCATAAGACACTCAGTCATTCATTTTGTGCATTCCCTGTTCACCCATTGGATTCAGTTTGGCCTTAGGGATAGAACTTTTGACTTGGCTTCAAGAGATGTGGTTTTCCACCCCTGCTCCATCACTTAATATCCATGCAACCCTTGCATAAGTCACTTCACTTATCAAAATTTTAGTTTCTTTATCTACTAAATGGGTGTGTCTTATATCTACCTCCCTGGGTTATTGTGAGAAAATGGGTTAGTATTAGGAGCAGAATGGAATAAACTGAGACTCTGAGCATTAGGGGAGGTGGGGAGAGGGAAGAGGACAATGAGACATGATATGAATACAGTTTTGGGGACCAAACAAAGAAATGGCTCTCTTAGTGTACTATTTGAGTACTACAGAAAACATCAAATAAGAGTACTGGCTCTACTGGAGACACAATGGTAGGTCTCTCTGCTGTTTCTTTATACAGTATGAATGGGATAAGGCTGAGCCTAATCAGGCTACCCACATGACCATGTTATCTACATTGAATTGGGTAACTTAATCAAACAGCTAGGCCATTAAGTCCAAAAGTCAAACAGGTCCATGGAATTCAGGTTTGGGTGAGGCCCTGGAGAACCCCTTGTTCACATCTTTTCCTCCAAATCTAATTTTCCCTCCCAAGGCACTTTGCATTGGATTTTCTACAAATAAAGGTAACGGTAGGAGAGGGTGTAGTTGTAGGTATGTTGGGCAAAGGTCCAGAGTTATATTCCACTCCTCTTGTGGCACTAAGTGAAGCTCCATGGCAATCTACATGGGCCTAGTACTAGTGACCAAGGATGTATGGGAGTTGAAAGGAATTTATTAACCCCAATTCAAATATCAACTGGACCTTGGAGCCCATTAATCCATGCCAAAAGGGATTAGTCAAAAGGATTTGAACTAAGAGACTCTTCGGTATGTTGCTGTTAAGTCATCTCAGACTCTTGCAACCCCATTTGGGTTTTCTTGGGAAAGATACTGGAGTGGTTTGCCATTTCCCTCTCCAGCTCATTTTACAGATGAGGAACTGAAGCAAATAGAGTTAAGTGACTTGCCCAAGGTCACACAGCTAATAAGTGTCTGAAACCAGATTTGAACTCAGGAAGAGAAGTCTTCCTGATTCCAGGCCTAGACTCTGCGCCACCTATGTCCTTTGTCCTTTGTTAGGACCTGTAAGCCGGGACACCAGTGTGAGTGGTTGGAACTACAAGCATCCCCTCCTCCATCTGCGACGTAGGAATCTGTTAGAGAGTGTGATTCTGAATATATGGGGTATGATTCTTCCATAATATTTACCATGTTATTGTTTTGTTAAATGCCTTAGCTTTGAGTTAACATATCCTCTGTCTTGGCTCGGTAAAAGAGTAGCACCAATTGGGGCCTCATAAGCTTTGTCTCGACTAGACATTGACCCAATGAGTGCCTTGAAAATGAGTGCAGCTTTCAGGCGGCCATAATGAGAGTGGTTCAGGCTTTATATCACTATAAAACTTTTCCCTAAAGTCCTTCTCTGAAGAGTCATCATGGCCCAGAGGTGACACTGGGTCCTCAAGGATGATACCAGCACAACACAAGCTTTTGTAGGTCCTACCAAACCAGAAAGGCTTTGAGTGTGGCTGAGTGACAAACTGCATTCCTACTGTGGGAGGACCAGTCTTGCTGCGTACAAAGAAGGTTGACCATCAGGTAAGAAACTTTATTTGTCCATAGCAATTCATAAACGATCTATTAAGATAAATGAAATAATATTTGTAAAGCCCAGTGCCTCGCACATGGGAAGTATTCAATAAATATTTGTTCCCTTCTTATATAGTGATCTTCTATAGCTTCATCTTCAGAGTGGCTGTTCATATGAAGGATATCAAAGATCCTTAAAGAATTGTTAATTATTCTCTTGTGCATATGTCTTGTCTCCCCAACTAGACTAGCATCCCCTTGAGGGCAGGGACCATGTCCTGTTTTTCTTGATCACTGAGTTCTGCCCGTAGTAGAAGCTTAATTAATTTTTTATTGATTAACGAGTCTTCTAGAGTTATATTTTAAAGGTTCTTGTTCCAATTATATTTAGCAATAAGTGTGAACAATTATGCTATAATTCTGAATCTGTATTTCTCATTTTCCCATGGTCAATACTATTCAGCCATTTAAACATAATTGTAGTAACTACATTGATATTTGGAGTCAGAAGAGCTGAATTTGAAATCTTACTCCAACACTGTTAACTGGGTAACCTCTAGCAAGTCACTTTTCCTGGGCAGGGGAGTAAAAGGGAAGGGAATAAACATTTGTTAAATGCCTACTATGCGCCAGGGATTCCGCTAGTTTCCTATTCTTTCACATGAAGAGGTTGAACTAGATGGTCTTTAGAGTTGACTGTCCTAAGGGTATTACCGGAAGTAGTGAACATCAAGGTCACATGGCCTAAGGGTGGTTCATGAGATTATTGATTTCTTTGAACACTAATTAGCCACCTGAATGTCTGGAGGGTAGTTTCATTAGACTTCTGTTTGGAACTACCCACTCCAAGCAATTCAATTTGACCTAGCTAACGAAAATGGAAACCACTCAATCTCACTAAATGAGAAAAACCTGAGAAATCAGGTCAGCATAATTGAAAACAGAG
Organism: Trichosurus vulpecula; assembly: GCF_011100635.1. Classification (NCBI taxonomy): domain Eukaryota; kingdom Metazoa; phylum Chordata; class Mammalia; order Diprotodontia; family Phalangeridae; genus Trichosurus; species Trichosurus vulpecula. Next base: position 382,580,431 of record NC_050575.1, on the reverse strand, counting down.
GAGACTGAACTCCATTGGCCCATTATTCAGAAAAAGCAGAAAGTCAGGACCATTGGCTCCAGCAGGAAGACCCAGAGCACCAGAATGGAAGGTAGTTGTTGCATCTTTATATTTACCAAAGTCATTTCCCTGGTCTGTCCCACAGAACTGAACTTGCCCTTAAAGTTAGAATCATTTAATTCATTAAGCATTAACTGGGAGGGTCAAGGGTTAAAATCCCCTACAAGGTAAGAACCTCAGGCAGAAGCATCACATGGAGGTATTCAATTCTCCAGTTTCATGTTTTGCTAAATTTCTTCTTTTTTTTATTCGACTTCAGAATCACCAGATGGGATGCTCCAAGAACTTGTAAATGCTGAGCATCATTTGGTCTGTTGTGGGGCGTCCCTCTCTCCAAAGAGCCTAATCAGTTTACCTTTCAATCACTCAAGAAAAAATACAGAAAAGAAAAGAATGGAGTAGGGAGCTAGACATGCCTCTAGGGATCATCCACTGTTGGGTCTTCTCATTTTACAGAGGGCAAATAGGGGCCCAAATAGGGCAAGGGCCTAGCTTAGGAACACAGAGAGAATGACTAGGACTTGAACTCAGGTCCACTGTCTCCCAGGCCAGGAGTCTTCTCATTATATTAAACTCATTTGGGATGCTGGAATTATAGTATTATAGCATTCTTGTATGGTGGGTAAAACACCGACTTGGATTCAAATCCTGGCTCCTTTGTTGTACAAAAGCACCTGTTATGGCATCATCTTCCTGATGTCATGGTCCTCTTTGAGAATGAAGGACAAACCACACAACCCAGGCCTCAATTTCCTCTTCTTCAAGATGAAGGGGTTGGAGGAAATTGTCAGTAAAGTCCCTTCCAACTCTACATCTATGATTGGGATGACATCTCTTCTATTCCGATGTCTTAAAAGATAGAAAAGGTAAGAGTTGGAGCAGGGTGTTCTAGCTTCTGGCCTTGGTGGGAGAAAGGTGTATGGAGAGGCAGCAGGAGAGGCCCTGAGCTGAAGATGAATGTGAAGGAGGAAAAGGAACTGGGAAGGGGATTTGGAGCATTTTGAAATTATGAATAAGGGACAGAAACAAACGAGAAACGGATAATTAGAGGACATTAAAAATCGAAGAATGAGAAAAAGAAGAGCTCAAATATTAGTGAGAGGGCTCTAAAGCTGAAGGTGGGGAAGAACTCTAGACAAAAGAGGAAAATTCGAGAAGGATGTGAGGAGAAAGATGCAAGGATGAAGAGAAGGAAGAAACAGTTTTGAGATAGAGGAAGAAGAAGAATGTGGCAGGAGAAATATCTATCCAGCCCCTACCATCTAGGTGAGGCTAGACTTTTTTTTTTCCTTAAAAGATATTGACTTAATTGACTGAAAGAACTAAAAGCTCAGGCTATTGGCATAACTTCCTGGGTCACATGAGTACAAAAAGTCATGAGAAGCTCCAACTTCTCTGATGCTTGGCTGGCAGACCACACCATGTACAACTCAGTGGCAGGGCAGCTTAAGGAATCCTTCTCTACACTCCATGTAATCAGAGAAAATGAAATGTTTCTTTTTTTAAAATGGAAGAAGAAACATGGGAGACAGAGGCGATTCCTGGTCTGTGTCACAAGGTTGAAGAGTAAAAGAATGGAGCAAAGAGGAGAAAGGGAAGAAGAAAGGATCACCAAACATATAGCCAAGTACGAAATAAATATGGGACTCTTTCCAAAGAGGAAGGGGCTGAACTGTCTGAGGAGAAAGCAGCTGCTTGGTCTCATATATGCACATAGGTGCTGTCAGATGAGAGATATTCCAATAAGGGTCAAAGAAGTAAGAAACAAGTAATGATTATTGCTAAATCTGCAGAGGTATGTTAAGGTAATTACAAGCGAACTGATCACAATAGAGAGATCTGCCATCCACTACACCAGAGGTGTCCAACTTCAATAGAAATGGGGCCACTAGTAGGAAAATGGCATTCCTTAGCGAACAGAGCTACAAAGATGCCATCGAGGAGTGTCACAGTTACAATACCCGTCTATGTGCCGAGCGCCATCAGCGCCTGCCCTTCCTGGACTCTCAGACTGCAGTGGCCCAGAGCAACTGTTACCTCTGGATGGAAAAGCGACACCGTGGTCCGGGCCTGGCACCAGGCCAGTGGTGTTCCTATCCTTCTCGGCGTTGGCAGAAAAAACGCCAGGTCCACCTTCCTGAAGATCCACCGCTCTCCTTCTCATCCACCAAACCAGACATAGAGGGGACTCTAAAGAAGGAAGGACAAATTTCTCAGGCTGGAAGCAGCTCTAGGACCTCCATGCGCACTAACCCAGGAAAGCAGGTCGCCCAAGATCCCGGAGCTAATGGTGATCACCTGGGTGGGTCTCAGATTACCAACAGCGGGGCAGAGGAACAGGCCCTGGAGTTCCAGGAGGAAGATGGGGAGCGGGTGAATGACCATGAGGAAGATAAAACCAAGCCCAAGCAGGGCAAGGGCAAAGCCAAGGCCAAAAGTGTGAGTTGCAACCTCCAAGAGAAAGATTATCCAAGAAGAGTGGACTTCTGAGGGAGAGATCAGATAATGAGCCTGTTTTTTAATTCTACTCAAAGCCAATCTCCAAAATCGCTGTTATGCTCTTCTTCCTGACCTAGACATTCAGCCCTAAAGTGAATTGGAATCCAGTAGACCCATGCCAATGCCCCTAAGTTCCTGGGTCAGATGAGTCACTCAGATACCCCTCCTCTCCTCAGACACTTGCCAGCCCCTGGTAAGGGGTCAATGCTTCTGATTCCTCAGGATTCTGCCAGATGAGGCTGGCAGTGGAGAAGAGTCGGGCATGGAAGCAGTACATGACAGTGCTCTCTGAGGAACCCTTCCTGCTTGGCCCTAAGGGAGGACTTATCACACTGTTGCATTGGAGTTGTGGTGTCTTTTTTTTTTAAAGTTCTTGTATTCCAGACATTAGTACAATAAATATTTTATGTGGAAAAAAAAAAGAAATGGGGCCACTGAACTCCACATAAAGATCCCTGAGGCTGCATGTTGACTAAGAAACCCACATATTAACACTATCCATATTATATTATATTTTCATTTGTTTTGTTAAATACTTCCCAATTGCATTTTAATCTAGTTTGCGACACACTCAGAAGTGTTGCTGACCAAGCATTTGACATCTTTATCCTAAAATACTACAGAGGATCTCTTAGGTCTTGTTAAGCCAAATGACTGCTATCTGCTTCTGGTGATTTGAATGTGCACCAATGTTACTGCCAGAAGGCCTCTGGAAAGCATGGCTAAAGATGACTAAATTGTATGCAAGAAACTAAAGACTTTAAAGGCAATGCTGCCAGTCAAAGGTTAGGGCCTCAGAAGAGGAAGGCCCATTTGGGAAATGAGTAAATGGGTAAGAAGAGAGTGTCTGAGAATCAGATTTGGATTTCTGGAACACGGCTTCTATAGGAAGGGCAGGCTCTTGGACAGAGACAGGACGCACCTAACAAGGGCTGGTAGGAAATCCTTTATTTGGAGTCAAAAGGAAATGGGAAAGAGAAAACTACCTATGTCCACCTTCCAAACTATACACCAGAGATTATAGGTATAGTGTAGGACAAAGAATAGCTATGGAGAGTGAAACCCAGAAATTCATAGTAGACAAAAAATAATCTAAGAAAACAGGGAGCAATAAACCCCAAATTTTCAGGTGTCTATACACAAATTCAGAAAGTATGAGTAACAAGAAAAGTAAACTACATCTTAAGGCAAATATGATCTCAAAGGTATCACTGTGTCTTGACAAATGATAACCATTACTGGGTATGGCTATGTAAAAGTATACTTTTTTTAAAATGAAGGAGATAAGCAAAGGGTAGGGTTGAAGGAGTCAGTTATTTTCAGTCATGTTTGACACGTCATGAATCTATTTAAGGTTTTCTTGGCAGGATACTAGAGTGGTTTGCCATTTCCTTCTCCAGCTCATGTTACACATAAGGAAACTGAGGCAAACAGGGTAAAGTGACTTGCCCAGGGTCACACAGCTAGTAAGTGTTTGAGGCCAGATTTGAACCCAGAAAGATGAGTCTTCATGACTCCAGGTCCAGCACTCTCTCCACAGTACCACCTAGTTGCACCCAATAAGCATTTATTAATCGCTTACTATGTGCCAGGCACTGGGCCAAGTGCTGGCTGGGGATATAAAGAAGGGCAAAAACATGGTGGCTGCTCTTAAGTTGCTCATAGTCTAATAGGGGAAGACAATATGCAAACAATTATGCGCATACTATCCAAACACAAAATGCAAATAAAGGACAAGGGACTAGCAGATACACGAGGGGTTGAGTGGAGACCGGAAAAAGCCTCCTGAAGAAGAGGAGACTAAGCTGATTCATAAAAGAAGCCAAGACGTGAGGAGTGAGAGCATTCCAGATACGGGAGAGAGCCAATGAGAAGGCACAGAGTCGGGGAGATTGTCAAATGTGAAGAAAAGCAAAGAGACCATAATCAGTGGTCACTGGAAGGGAGGAAAGAATTAGAAAACTGGAAATGTAAAAAGGGGCCAACTTAGGATGGGGTTTAATTGCCCAACAAAAGATTGTTTTTAAAAGGAATTATTCCTACAATGAAATATGAGAACCAGATGGCAGAAAAACATGGTGGAGAGCATTTGGATGAAGAGCAAAGGAGGCAGAAATAGTAACAATATTGTTATCAAAGTATACTATAGAAAACCTGGACAGAAAGAGGAAATAGATGAGCAAGCTGGGAAATAGATCACAAGCCTAGCATGACAGCATGATGTAGCAGTTGTGACAGACTTTAATTATCTAGATATGTGCAAGAGTCATCTCCCCTCAAAGCAAAGACTTTACATTTTCTTAACTTACCTTGACCTGTAATTTAACCATTCAAAAGGTAGAAGAGCCAACTGAAGGAACCATTCTTCTGAATCTGATTCTCACCAACAAGAAAGAACTAGTTGCTGGGATGGAAATTATGGAAATCTTGTCAGAGGGGTTACCACTCCATCTTGGAATCTGGGCTAGAGAATGGGGACAGAAAGGTATAGTCTGATGCACATACTAAATTTTGAGATGACAGAGTTCAACGACTAAAGAAAAAATAGGTAGAATCCAATGGCTTCAAATCCTGCAGGACAAATCAGCCCTGGAGAGACAGGAAACTCTCAAAGATGAGATTCTGAGAAATAATTAAATGAGAAAGAAAAAAAGGAATTTTCCATTAAAAATTCTTTTTCATTCATAGAAATTCTAATTTCTAATGAAACCAGACAGGGAACTCAGCAGTCAATTTAGTATATACATAGATACATATGTATATATACACACACACACACACACACACATACACACATATACACCCACACATATATATTCACATGCATATATGTGTATGTATATATGTATACATGTGTGTATGCGTACATATATGTGTATACATATATACATATGTATACACACATACATATATATTTGTGTATAGATATAGATATAGATATAGATTGAAGCAAGGAAAGATAACAGGATGAAGTTGCAAGTGTAGCATGGTCCTGTAAGGAGAATGTCAGGAATATTAAAGCTCAGAGGTTGAGGAAGTTCAGGACAACAAAAAGAAGTTGTTTGGGTTTTTTTAAAGCTACGTTGGTGAAAAGGTGAAAATCAAAGTAGGACAGGACCAGTAAGTAAATAAGACAAAGTAAGCTGGAGCCAGCTTAACCCAGCTCACAGCAGATTGTTAAATTTCTAACGTGAGCACTTACACTTCCAAAATAAGCAAATGTTACAAATCAAGCCATTATAGTTTTTTTTAAAGTGATGTAGAAAATGTTAATGAGGCGTATGAAACTTAAAAGTGTGTCATGTGTATCTTTTTCTCTCAGAAAGATGATTAACATCTACCCCTGAATAGATCTGTTGCCCAAAGTGGATGATAACGGAGGATAGAGAGAAGATTGCTGTTTTAAAATCATTTCAGTCATGTCTGATTCTTTGTGACCCCATTTGGGGTTTTCTTGGCAAAGGTACTGAAGTGGTTTGCCATTTCCTTTTCCAGCTTATTTTACAGAAAAGGAAACTGAGGCAAACAGCATTAAGTGATTTGCCCAGGGTCACACAGCTGGTGTCGGAGGTCAGATTTGAACTCGAGAAGATGAGTCTTCTTGCCTCCAGGCCATCTCTCTACCCACTGCATCACAGAGTTGTTCAACTCTTACCTTGCTGCTGTTTTCTAAGCCAAGGGACTTTGTCCTGGAGAGGAGAGAACAAAAGTAACTAAAATAGGCTTGATACAAAAGATAATTAGGGAGCTATATTGTAAGAGAGTGCCAAGCTGCCTTTGCCACTTCAAGTCAGAACAAACCCTTGAACTACATCCTCTGGTACTGAAAGAATAGGCAGGTGTGATTGCTGAGCCATTATTCCAGATATCTGAAAGATCATGGAATCTAGAGAGATGCATACGACTGCAGAAGGGCAAATTTAGAAATGAAGGTTGCGGAAGCTGCCGATTATAAGCCAGGGGTTTCTTTTTGATTACTGGCAAAATTCTAGGATGCATTGTTAAAAGAATTGTTAGTAAACATTCAAAGGAAGTGGTGATCACGAAGGGGCAGCTGGGGAGGGGGGGTAACTAGGTGGTGCAGTGAATAGAGTGCTGGGCCTGGAGTCAGAAGACCTGAGTTCAAATACAGCCTCGGACACTGACTAGCTGTGTGACCCTAGGTAAGTCACCTCACCCTGTCTGCCTCCGTTTCCTGTTCTGTCAAATGAGCTGCAGAAGGAAATAGCAAACCACTCTAGTATCTTTGCCAAGAAAACCCCAAATTGGATAACGAAGAATGAGATATGACTGGGGCAAATGAACGACAGCAACATCAATCACAGAGAGCCAGGGTGGTTTCAGCCAGAGCAAGTGATTGCAGGTTAACCCCATTTCCTTTTCTGACAGGGTTACTAGGCTGACTAGAGGTATTGTTCCCTTTTGGTTTTTGGTGAAGAATTTGACAAAGGCTTTCACGTTACTTGTGCAGAAAAGATGTAGACTTGAAATTAGATGGTAGTACAAGTGGATTCAAAATTTTCAGTTGGTTCAACTCAAAGCTGGTCCTTCATGATCGAAGGTGAATTTGGAAGGAGGCCTCCAAGGGGAGGCCTCAAGGAGCTCTGCTTATCTCAGTGATGTCTAATGTTTTTGTTTGTTTTTTTTTGGAGAGGAGGGGAAAGGCAGGGTAATTGGGGTTAAGTGACTTGCCCAAGGTCACACAGCTAGTAAGTGTGTCAAGTGTCTGAGGCCCGATTTGAACTCAGGTCCTCCTGACTCCAGGGCCGGGGGCTCTACTCACTGCACCACCTAGCTGCCCCTCGTTTAATGTTTTAATCAACGGCATTCTCATCCAATCAGCAGATGATGCCAATCTGGGAGGATCAGCTACCAGGTTTGGATGACAGACTCAGCAAACAAAAAGGTCTTGCCAGGATAGAGCATTGGGCTGAATCTTAGCAGATGAAATTTAGCAGCGTTATATAAAAAGGCTGACATTTGGATATTAAAAATCAATTTCACTAGAGATAGGAGAAGCACAGCCTGACAGTAGTTTATCTAAAAACGGCCTAAGGATTTTAGTACACTGAAGACAGCCTAACACAGGCTTGACCACTGTTGTTGCTGTTCAGTCATGTCCGACTCTCTGTGACCCCGCTGGGCGTTTTTTGGGTGGAGATACTGGAGTGGTTTGCCATTTCTTTCTCTGATCATTTTATAGATGAGCAACTGAAGCAAACAGTGTTAAGTGACTTGTCCAGGGTCACACAGCTAATAAGAGTCTGAGGCCAGATTTGAACTGGGGTCTTCCTGACTTTAGGCTTGGCACTCTACCCACTGAGCTACCTAGTCTTGAGCTATACAAAGAGGTTTAGTGACCTAGGCTAGAAAGATGAGAACAGTTACTGTACCTGTGCCTGGTCAGACCATTGCTAAAAATTGTGTCAAGTCCAAGGAGCCACATTTTTGGAAGGTTGTTGATCAGGTAGAGAGCGTCTGTCAGCTAGAGGGTGACCAGGGTGGTAAAGGGCTACTAGATCATGCTAGATGAGGCTCAGTTGAAGGAACCAGAGATGTTTATCCTGGAAGAGAAAAATCTTAGGAGGAATACTGCAGCTATTTTCAAGAATCTGAAAAGCCTGTCTCCTATAAGAAGGGTTAAACTTTTGCTTGTCCTCAGAGAGCTGATTAAAAGCAGTTATGAGTCAGTCAGCTAACACTGATTACACATCTACTATGTGCCAGACTAAGAGCTAAGTGCAGGAGAGACAAAGAGAGGCAAGACAGAGTTTCTGCTCCCAAAGATCTCCCTGTCTAATGAGGGGACAACTTGGAAGCAACTATTACAAATGAGATGTAGATGGGACAAATTGGAGATAATTATAGAGGGAAAGCACCAAGATGGAGGAGGACCAGGAAAGCTTTCTTGCTGAAGGTGAGACTTTAGCTGAGAAATGAAGGAAGCCAGGGAAGATAAGGAGGGAGAGAAGAGGAGGGAGGATTCTGGAGAGCAATTTGGAACTCTACCAAAGGCTATAAAACTTTGAGTACCCTTTGATCCAGCAATAGCACTGCTAGGGCTGTATCCCAAAGAGATCATAAAAACGGGAAAAGACCCACATGTACAAAAATATTTATAGCAGCTCTTTTTGTGGTGGCCAAGAACTGGAAATTGAGGGGATGCCCATTAATTGGGGAATGGCTGGACAAGTTGTGGTATATGAATGTAATGGAATACTATTGTGCTATAAGAAATGGGGAGCAGGTGGGCTTTAGAAAAACCTGAAAAGACTTGTATGAACTGATGCTGAGTGAAGTGAGAAGAACCAGGAGAAGATTGTACACAGTAACAGCAAGGTTGTGTGATGATCAGCTTTGATAGACTTAGCTCGTCTCAGCAATACAACGATCTAAAACAATTCCAAAAGATTAGATAGAAAATGCTGTCCACCTCCAGAGAAAGAACTAAGGAATCTAAATGCAGATCTCTTTTTTGTAGTTTTTCCCTTTTGTTCTGATCCTTCTTTCACAGCATGACTAATGTGAAAATATGTTTAATATGACTATACATGTATAGTCCATATCAGATTGCATGCCGTCCTGGGAAGGGAGGAGGGGAGGGAGAAAAAGTTGGAACTCAAAATCTTATAAAAGTGAATGTTGAAAACTATCTTTACATGTAATTTGATACAATAAAATGCTATTAAGTGGGAGGAAAAAAAGAAAAGAGAGAGTTCCAGACATAGGGGACAGATAATGAAAAATGACGTGACATCACTGGGTTTTGTCTTGACTGTCTTGAGGCAGAGTCTCATTCTCTTCCTGAGTCATCAAAGTCCAGTGGCAAGACAAAAGTCAAGATGCCTGGTGATGGCCCAGGATGCAGTGGATGACCTTGGTGTTTTTGATGTTGGACCAAGATCACCAAGCTCTAGGTGATCCACAGGACCTGCTTCAGCTGAATCTGTGGTCATTGGAACAAATTGTTCTCATCCTCCCATTCTGTGTGGGGAAGTCTTCACCTGTTTGAGGTAGACGTCCCCCTAAATCACTAATGGATTTGAGGCCTGTCAGTTGCCTGCAACCTGGTTTAGCCCATCTGCTGAGACGGTTTACTGGGGTGTAGTTGTTGCAAAGGCTACAGCTTTTTGAAGCCACAGGTAAGAGTTAGGTGACAGGTGGGCACCAAAGGTGGTCTAGTCATGTAGTGTCTTCTTCAAGGAACAGCAAGAAGGGCAGTGTCAGTGAAACGCAGGGTATGTGGGGAGGGGGTGAAGTGTGTAAGGTGTAAGAAGACTGGAAAAGTAGAAAGGGGCCAGGTTATTAAGGTCTTTGGATTACAAACAGGATTTTGAATTTGATTCTGGAGGTAATAGGGAGCCATTGGAGTTTATAGAATGGGAGTGTGACATGGTAAGATGTGCATGAAGGAAGATGAATTTGACAGCTCAGTGGAGAATGGACTGGAGTAGGGAGAGACTGGAGGTAGTGGGATTAACTTAGCAAGCTATTGCTGGAAATTGAGGGGATGCCCATTAATTGGGGAATGGCTGGACAAGTTGTGGTATACGAATGTAATGGAATACTATTGTGCTATAAGAAATGGGGAGCAGGTAGATTTCAGAAAAACCTGAAAAGACTTGTATGAACTGATGCTGAGTGAAGTGAGAAGAACCAGGAGAAGATTGTACACAGTAACAGCAAGGTTGTGTGATGATCAACTTTGATAGACTTAGAGTCCAGGCACAAAGTGAGGAAGGCCTGCATCAGAGTAGTTATAGCGTCAGAGGAGAGAAGGGGGCTACTAAAAGAAATCTTATGAAGGTAGAAAGAACAGGATTTGCCAACTGATTGGATTTTGAAGGAATGATAAAGAGTGAGGAGTCAAAGCCTGGGTAACTGGGAAGACAGTGATACTCTAGACCTGGGTGGGGGTAGATAAGTAGATCTGAAATCATCAGCCTAGAGATTGCAATTAAATCCAAGGGAGTTGATGAGATCACCAGTGAAATAGTATGGAGGGAGAAGAGAAGAGGGCCCAGAACAGAGCCTGGCAGGACCCTCACTGTTAACAGGTGTGATGTGGATGAAGCACCAGCAAAAGAGACAGAGAAGAGGAGATCAAAAAGGTAGGAGGAAAACCCAGAGAGGGCATTGACATTAATATCTAGAGAGAAGAAAAGGATCTTCCTGGAGGAGAAAAGGATGATTGACAGTGTCAAAGACTGAAGAAAGGGCAAGAGGGATGAGGAATGGAAACAGACCCCTAGATGTGGCAATTAAGGGACCATTAGTAACTTCAGAGAGCAGTTCCGGTTGAATGCTGAGGTCAGAAGACACACTGTACAGAGTTAAGAAGAATATGAGAGGAAAGAAAGTGGGGGCACTTATTGTAGCCTCCTCGAGGTGAGCCCCCAAATGGCAGAAGAGATGAAGGGATGGAAGGATCAGTGGATGGTTTTTTTTTTATTTTAATAAATTTCTTTATTTATTTTTAGTTTACCATGCACGGTTCTACATAGTTTTGATTTCCAGTTTTTCTCCCCTCCCTCCCCAAGACGGCATGAAGTCTCATATAACTGTCATGTATAACTTCACATTGAATTAATTTATGCACTAGTCAAGTCGTGGAGAAGAATTTTGACCAATGGAGTGAATTATGAGAAAGAAGAAACAGAACCAAAAAAAAAAACAAAAAAAAAAACCCCAAAAACAAAAACAAAAGAGAAGCAGAAAAGGTGAGCATGTAGTGTGCCTCAGTCTGTATTCAAACTTCGCAGTTCTTTGTCTCGATGAAGATAGCATTCTCCATCGTGAGTCCCCTGGAGTTGTCCTTGCCCCTTAGGTTGCTGAGAAAAGCACAGTTTGTCAGGGTTGGTCCTCATGGAATAGTGGATGGTTTTTTGAGGATGGGAGACACATGGGCATGTATAAGCAAATCACAGGGGCTTGTTAAATACAGAACCCCAAGAGCCTTCAGAAGAAGGGAGGGGATGATGCTCCTGATGCCTTTTATGGTCAAAATGGCTGTTGTCCCCATAGAAATCAGAAACCATGAGGGCAGAGCCTGCCAGGAAATAGTGGGCGTTCTGAACCTATGGCAGTTCCTTCTGTAAAACCTGAAATCCAGCAAAGGTAGTAGGGAAGCAGCCAGGAGACGGGGAGAGACTGAAGATTTGTGAGAGAGTAGGGATGAGGGAGGGGATATTGGTTGGAGGAACGAGGATGGAAGGAGGTCACTTGTGCAGGTAGAGGGGTTGGCCTTGGCAAGGAGAAGGGTCACCTTCATGTGAGATACAGTGAAGGAGGAGGTAGTGGTCAAAGACGTCTGGGTGATGGGAGAGGAAGGGGAGAAGAGAAGAGGGAACTCTCAGAAAATGGTTTCCATTTTTTTCCAGTGAAATATGAGGCAAGGTTCTCACCTGAGAGGGGAGGGGGAGAGGAGTCATGTTCTACCTGTGACACAACCTAGTTTATGACCCTGGGAGAATCATTTAAGCTCTCTGTGCTTTAGGCAATTATCTAAGACTACAATTTGCAGAGAAATGGGGCTCTGCATTGGGGCAGGAGTTTCCTCACCCAAAAGTTCCCTGCCCTAAAGAAACCTAGGATCCAGTCCCTATTCCCATATAGCTCTTCCACTAATGTCCTGCTCCAAAATTTCTTCTTGAAAAAGAGGTGACCCTGAATTGGAGACAAATACAGAACCTTTACCCCACTGCACTGGAACTGACCTGAGTGCGGTTGGCTTTACTCCAAAAGCTCTGCCAATTTTACTTCTGCAACCAGAACCCCAACACAGCCCATACTGTTTCACGGCCTTGGGAGGAAAGGGAGCTGAGGCCCTGAAGCCCTGAAACCTTGGTTTTCTGCAGAGACAAATGCAATGTCTATTGCAAAACCACAACTTCCTCTCTGACTTACATGTGACCTTGTAATCTCCTTCTAGCCTGTAGGCTTTTGAAAAAACCATATATGGTAATCCCCTGACAAGCTAGCTAGGCAGGTAAGCAAGCAGCCAGCTAAATGGTGGGATAGCTCAGAAGCAAACCACAGGGGCTTGTTAAATACAGAACCCCAGGAGCCTTCAGAAGATGGGAGGGGCCGATGCTCCTGATGCCTTTTATGGTCAAAATGGCTTTTGTCCCCATAGAAATCAGAAACCGTCAGCCCAGGGCCTGCCAGGAAATAGTGGGCTGAACCTATGGCAGTTCCTTTTGCAAAAACCTGAACTCCAACAATGCTGGAGTCAATGGGGTCACAATACTCCACCCCCATTTCAAGGAAACTGTAAGTTCTAAGAGTTAAACATAGCCACCAAAAACTGTTTGTAAGGTCCCTTCTGCATACCTACCCACTAAGTGCCTAGGGCAGTCCCTGGCACATAGTAGGTACTTAGTAAATGCTTGTGGATGGAGTCATTCACTAATGAGTGAGAGTTTCCAGGCCAGGCTCATTGGTACAATAGCAATCCTAGGAGACAATGGTTCTGTCTTCAGTATTCATGTGGTCTAGGAAGAAAGAGTTGCTGACTTTGGAGAAACTCAGTACAAAGCACCCCTCATACTTTGACTACCAGGGTGACTTTGGATAAGTTATTTCACCACTCTTGGACTCAGTTTCTTCATCCGCCAACTGAGGGAGGTTGGCCTCAGGTCTTTGAGATGCCTTCTAGTTCCTCCCTCCACTCATATATGCACACCCCCATCTGCCCCAGCAGACTGTAAGTTATTTGGGGGGCAGACTCTGTTCTTGGTGCTTTGCACATATTAAATGATAATAATTGTTTGATTTAGTGTTGATTAACATTCCCAGAAGTGATCTAGGCACCATGAAATTCACCAAAAGATTTCCAACTCCTGCTAGGTGCAAAGCTGGGTGGTCCCTGCCCTCAGAAATCTTGCCGTACCTGTACAAATAGATACTATAAAAGGTTGAGTTATCATGATAAGAGCTGAGGAGGAAGAACAAGACCAATGCCATCTTGGAGGAACCTTGACAATGAGAGCTGATATCCAAGGAAGCATATCCTTATGAAATCACAAATGAGTCTTAGCATGTAAAACATAGATATCAAAAAATTAGAATGAAAACATAGGAATGGTGGGATAATTGGAGCAATTTGACTCTGTTTCTCCTTGTTTAAAATAAGTAAAATCTCTTGGCTAATATGACTTTTACTTGGTCTGTTTGTTTGATTTTTCAAATGGGGCAAAGGAGTGATCCAGGAAAAATGCTGTAGGAAGGTTGGAGGAAGAAGAGTGACTTCAGCTGGGGGGCGTGGGGGGGGGTGGGACGGAGAATCAAGGAGGGCTTCCCAGGAGAGGAGTCCTTTAAGCTCATGGTTGACAGATGAGGACTCTGAAAGGACATGAGGAGGCATTGTAAGCTAGCTGTGGGGAACAGGCTAGATGTGGGCAGGGAACAAGGGTGGGGTTCCATGGAGGCAGGGTCCAGACTAAAGAATCCATGGGAAAGGTACTGGACCAGTTTGGCTCTGCTTAGTCAAGGAATGGGCAGAGACCTGGAGATCATCCAGCCCAATTCATTCATTTTACAGATAAGGAACCCGAGACTCACAGATGAATTTACTCATCCCAAGTCACATAGTTTTCTATCTCCTGGCAGATCCAGGATTTGGAATTCTAACCCAGTCCAGAGTTCTTTCCACTGTATGTACAATTTAAGGGAGGCATTAAAATTTAAGTGAATGTGTAAGCGGGCAGCAGTATAAAGTAGTTGTAATTCCTCACAGGGCTCAGCTTAGAATTCAGCAGGAGTCCTTAACCCCTTTGGCAGTGTGGAGAAGCCAATGGACCCCACTCGGAATCATGTTTTTAAATACATAAAAGTACATAGGATTACAAATTAAACCAATTATATTGAAATAATCATATTTTTTAAAACATGCATGTATGTTCTGTGTACATATATGTGTACATATACGTGTATGCGTTTATTATCCACACATATACACATGTATGCACATACATGTGTATGATACAGACACACATGTATATACATGCACACATATACATACACATATACATACACATGTTTAAACAAATTCTTGGCCCCAGATTAAAAACTCCTGATTTAGAGCTTGGCTGCATTTGGCACAACTTGGGCTTTTTGATCCCCAGAAATGACTCCAGGCCACAATGGATACAAGCTTTAGTGGAAATGAACTATCTGAAGAACTTGGGAAGGAAAAAAAGACCCAGAAGTTCAGTTCTAGGGGATGGGCACAGAAAGTGGGGGCATCTGTTCCATCCTTGCTCTCCAGTGAAGGGAGGCTGAGGGTTAAGTCCAAGCGTGATTGGATGGACGTAGACTTAGGTTATTTTGAGCACCAGCTGGTGAGAGCCTCTTATCCTGCTGAACCGAAGCTTTCCCCAGTCTTCCTCCACCCCTCAGGCCCTCCCAAGCTCAGCAGACTGTCCCCTGAACAAGAATATGCTGATAAACTCTGAGATGCTGCAGGGCATTTAGAGGGCCAATGGGACTTGAAAGGATTGGGAAAATAATTCACGGATAGAATGAATATTAAAGAACAAAGCACATGTGGGGTGTAACTTGGCTGCAGAAGGTCTGTATTCAAATTTTGACTCCGCCATTAATTAGCTGTGAGACCTATGACAACTTACCTCATTTCACAGTTTTCTCCATCTGTAACGAAGATAAGATTCTCTCTAAGGTCCCCCCTAGCTCTGTGAGTCAGTGGAAAGAAAGCTGGGCTTGGAGTCAAAAGAGACCTGAGTTTGAATCTTGCTTCCAGCATGTTGTTGTTGTTTAACCAGGGGGTAAGAACTCTTAGTTTTCTCATCTGTAAGATGGGGATAACCAGGCCATATAGTGAGAGATGGTGACTTTGCACGGGTCAGCTTCGGCATCAGGAAGATTTAGGTTCAAGTCCTGTCTCTGATGTACATTGGCCATGTGACCATTTAAATCACTTAAACTCTGAGTGTCCTGGGCCACTCTGACTATAGATTATATGTTTCAAATGAATTGCTGATCTCCTATTTCTCCAGCGCTTTAAGGGTTACAAGTTACAACGGCCCTGTGAGAGAGAGAACGAAAAAAGCAATCAATCAACAAACCGTCATTTAACACCCATTATGTTTCACTTTACAAATAAGGAAACTGAAGTTTAAATATCTCACTTGCCCATGGCCACATTACCAATTAATATGAGAGTCTCAGGATTTGAACTAGGGTGTCTCCTAACCCTAAGCCCAACACTCTTTCCACCACAACATTCTCTTCCCTTATACACGCCTTTGTACATAGCAGGTTGCCACATTGAAGCGAAGTCACCTGCTTGAGCCAGCACTGAAGTCAGGGACAGCAAAGAACCAGAAATTCCCGCCACACCCCTGTTATTCTATTCTAAGCTTATTACTGCCACCTTGTGGGCAAAAACCAAATTTAACGGCAGCCAATCTATTCCAAAGTCATCAGATCAATGTCTTCCAAGTAGGGAAAATAACCAAGACTTTTCCTAGGCATCTTCTCTGAAACTTTTCTGGAAGATGATGCCTTATGAAAGAACCATAGGCTCCAAACTTCTTGGCATCTTATCAGTCTTTTCAGAAGCATTCTGCTCTTTGTGACCCCATTTGAGATTTTCTTGGCAAAGATACTGCAGTGGTTTGCCATTTCCTTCTGTAGTTCATTTACAGATGAGGAAACTGAGGCAAACAGGGTTAAGTGACTTGCCCAGGGTCACACAGTGTGTGTGTGTGTGTGTGTGTGTGTGTGTGTGTGTGTGTGTGTGGCTGGATTTGAATTCAGGTCTTCTTGACTACAGGCCTGGAGCTCTATTGGTTGTATATTTTGCCAAGTCATTTCCCCTCAGTTTCCTTATCTGAAAAACTAGGGGACTAAAAAAAACCTCTAAGGGTCCCCGAGAGTTCTAATGTTCCATATAAAAGCATCACGGGAAGAGAACTGGACCTGAAGTCATGAGAAACTGGAGTGCCTCTGATATGTACTAGCCATGTTTACTTGGGTAAGACACTTCACCTCAAATTCTTCAGGTAAGATGATGATGATGCAATGGTGGTGGTGAGGATTATGGTGATGGTGATGATGATGGTGGTGGTGGTGCTGGTGGTGATGATAATGATGTGATGGTAGTGGTGCTGCTGCTGTTGCTGCTGCTGCTGATGGTGATAATGATGACGGTGATGGTGATGATGATGATGTGGTGGTGGTGGTAGTGATGATGATGGTGGTGATGATGATGATGATGATGATGGTAATAATGATGGTGATGGTGGTGATGGTGTTGGTGGTGATGATGGTGGTGGTAATGATGATGATGATGGTGGTGATGGTGATGATGCTTGTGATGGTGATGATATTTCTTGTACTTACCTTACAATGCTGTTGTGAGGATTAAATGAGACAATATCTGTAAAGTACTTTACAAAACTTTGAAAACTCTTTGTAGTTATATTCTAAGGCAGAGATATCAAACATGCTGCCTGAGGGCTGCATGGGGCCTGCAACACTCCTAAGTAAAGCCTGAACCAGACTAAAATATAATTGGGAAATATTTAACAAAACAAATAAAAATATAATAGAATATGTGAATATATGTTTTTCTAAGTCAAAATGCTGCCTGCAGGCATCCTTATAAAGAGACTAGTGGCCCCCATTCCTCTTCAAGTTTGACAGCACTATTCTCAGACACCTTCAGCTTCACGCTGTTCATTCTTTGGGTCTTGACAACTCTAAATTCTTTGATTCTATAGCATTTTATATTTGCAGTATTCACTTGTGTCAGAGCCAGCTCCAATTGCCTCTAGACAGCTGATTGTTAAATTTTCAGCATGAGTATTTATACCTTGGAAATCAACAAATGCAACATATCAGGGTTTGCCCTGTGTAGGAAGGACAGAAGACTCTAGCATCCCACCCATTATAACTGGATGCAACAGGTACATATGGAGGCATCTTGAGGAATCATCAGCCCCCTTCTGCTGCCATGGAGAAGGCTCTAAGGCTATTGTAGCCAAGACTGGTGACATCCTCCATTAACTGAAATGCGGTAGTATTCTGACTCTCTAGGGATTGACATCAGGATGGATCATTTGGCCTGAAACCTCTCTAACAGCCTCATATTCCTCTGGGCATTTCAGTTTGTGCCTTAAGTCTTCATTGTGTGAATTAAAATATACAGGCAATCAAGGCCCGTTGCATTGTCCCAGGTTTGCATCACTGGCCAGCATCGGTCTTCTGAGAAAGCTTATTAGCTTCTAAGGCAGCTGCAATGAACTGAAGCATTTCTATTAAGAGGAGTAGAGAGAAAGTAACTGTAATTATGATACAGCAAACAGTGCCCCCTCCATTTTCTTCATTTCAGACTCGCATAGAGGAGAGATGTTTAGAACTCATAAGGCCTGTGTGTGCCACGTACCAACTGTGCAAACTTGGGCAAATCATTGCTCCACTCTGGCCTCAGTTTCTTCACGGTGGGTAGAGCGCCCATCCTGTCAATCTGGAGAAGGAAATGGCAAACTCTTCAGTATCTTTGCCAAGAAAGCCCCAAATGGGGTCATGGAGATTTGAACACAACTGAATAATGACTGGATAGTAACAGGTGGGGTGGTGGCTAGAGCTGAAGATCTGGAGTCAGGAGGAGCTGAGTTTAAATCCAGCCTCAGACATGTACTAGCCTGGGCAAGTCATTTAACCTCTGTTGGCTGTTCCCTGAACACAACATTCCACCTTCTGTCTCCCTACAAAGCCTTCTCAGCATAGCTGGAGTCCCATATCTGGCTACATTTTTTTTTCTCACCTCATCCTAAAAGCATTTGTCAAGCACTTTTCACGTGCCAGGCACTGTGCTAGGCACAGAGGGGGTACAAAGGTAAAAATTGGACAGTTCTTTCCTTTGAGGATCTTACGTTATAGTCAGGGTTACAACATATACAAAGATAAGTAAACATAAAGTTAATGTTGGTGTTTATCTCTAATTTATGAGCATAGTCATTTGTATGTTGACTCCCCCAGCAGAGATTCTTTTTGCCTTTCTCTGTATCCCAAGAGCTTAGCACAGTGCCTGGCACCCAAGAAGCAACTAAGAAATGTTTATTGACTGAGTGGCTCACAAAGTTGTTTCAGAAGAGAGGAGGTCAAACTCAGGGTGGGGGTGGGAGGCAGGGGAAAATCAAAATAGGTCTCTTGTCCAGTTTGGTACTTGAGGAGAACCCTAGGGATTCTCTGAGGAAGAGGTGAGTCAAAGGTGCATCACAGGTATGGGGGATAGTCTGCTCAAAAGGTCCAAAGATGCAAATGGAATAATGTTTAGAAGGAACTTAGCATGGAGGATGGTTTACTCAGTCATCAGTCAGTGAGTCAACAAGCATTTATTAAGTACCTACTGTGTGTAGGCAATGTGCCAAGGAATGACGATACAAAGGTAAAAGATAGACCCTGCTCTCATGGAGCTCACAATCTTATAAGGGAGAGGATGGAAGAAACATGCATTTATTAAGCACCTACTATGTGCAGGCACTGTGACAAGTACTGAGGATAGAAAGGCAAAAGATAGACTCAGCTCTCATGGAGCTCACAATCTTATAGGGGAGAGGAGGAAGGAAACAAGCAATTATTAAGTACCTACTATGTACAAGCACTGTGCCAAACACCAAGGATACAAAGAAAGGCAAAAGACAGTCCCTGCCCTCGAGGGGCTCCCAGTCTAATGGAGGAGACAACATGTAATCAACTATGTACAAAGAAGACATATATATATATATAATTGGAAATAATCAACAGAGGGAAGGTAGTAACATTTAGGACTGGGAGAGTCTTCTTGTGAGACTTTAGCTGGGACTTGAGGGAAGCCAGGGAAACCAGGAGGCTGAGATGAGGAGGGAGAGCATTCCAGGCCCAGGGTCAGGAAAAGGAATGCCTTGTGGGAAGAAGGGCAAGCAGGCCTTTGTCTCTGGATCACAACGTACTGGGGGGGTGGGGCTGGAGGAAGTAAGGTGTTAAAGGATGAGAAAGTGGGAAGTCTATGAAGGGCTTTAAAAACCCACCAAATGATTTTATTTTGATTCTAGCAGTGAGGAATCACAGATTAGACATGATTTAGGAAGGAAGATAATAAAAATACTAGTAGTTAACATTCATACAGCACTCTCTGTGTCCTAGGCACTGTGCTAACTGCTTTCTTTACAAATAAGTCATCTGATTCTCACAACAACCTTGGGAAGCAGATACTCTTATATATGAGGAAATTGAGGCAAACAGAGGTTAAATGATTTGCGCAGGATCACAACAGCTGGTGTCTGAGGATGGATTCAAACTCAGCTCTCCTGACTCCAGGCCCTGGGCTCCAGCCACCGCCCAATCTGTTGTTGTTGGATTGTATCACTCCTGTCTGACTTTTCATGACCCCATTTGGGGTTTTCTTGGCAAAGATACTGGAGTGGTTTGCCATTTCCTTCTCCAGTTCATTTTACAGCTGAGGAAAATGAGGCAAACAGTGACTTGCCCAGGGTCATACAACTAGTAAATGTCTGAGGCCTAGTTTGACTCAGGTCTTCCTAACTCCAGACCTGGTGCTCTATCCACTGCCCCACTTGGTTGCCACCATCTCACATAGCTGCCTATAATCAATTTGACCAATGAGTAGATGGACTGGAATGGGGAGAGACTTGAGGCAGGGAAATTAGCTAACAGGCTAACATAACAGTCTAGGCATAAGGTGATAAGGACCTGCACCAGGATAATGCCAGTATCAGAGGAGAGAGGTGTTATGAGAGATGTTATAAAGATAGAAATGATTGGACTTGGCAACTGATAAGATATGGTGGAGTAAGAGAGACTGAAGAGTAAAGGATGAAGCCCAGGTTGTGAGACTGGGTGACTGACAGTGAGGATGGTGGTACCCTCCATGGTAACTGAGAAGTTAGGAAGAGGAGAGAGGTTTGTGGGGAGGGAGAGAGTCAGTTCAGTTTTGGACATGTGGAGTTTAAGATGTCTATGGGACATCCAGTTTGAGACATCCAAAAGGTAGCTGGAGATGTAAGACTGTAGGTCAGATATATTTGGGCTGGATAATTAGACGTGAAAACCAGCAGCATAGAGATGATCATTGAATCCGTGGGAGCTGCTGAGATCACCAAGTGAAATAGAATAGAAGGAAAAGAGAACTGGCCCCTGCCGGACACCCACAGTTAGAGGGCATAACCTGGATGAAGATATAGCAAAGGAGACTGAAGAGGAGCGGTCAGATAAGTAGTAGGGGGAGAACCAGGAAAGAGTATTGTCACCAAAACCCAGAGAAGACATTATCAAGGAGAAGAAAACGATTGACGTTGTCAAAGGCAATAGAGAAATCAAAAAAGATGAGGAATAAGAAGCCATTAGATTTGGCAATTAAGGGAGCACTGGTAACTTTGGAGGGGGAAGTTTTAGTTGAGTGTTAATGTTGAAGGGTATAAAGAGTTACGAGTGAAAGAAGTGGCTTCGTCTATTGTATCCTGCCTTCTCCAGGAGTTTAGCCACAAAAGATTCAGGACAATGGCTAGCAGAGTTGGGCAGATGGGGTGGATCTAAGGGGCCAGGAAGAGGGAGAAGTCAAGGATGACTTCAAGGTGACTTGGAAAGATGGTGATGCTTTCAACAGAAACTACAGATGATAGAAACTGAGGAGGGGTTGTGGAGGAAAATAATGAATTGTTTTGGACATGTTGAGTTTACGATGCCTCCAAGACATCCAGATAGAAATGTTCAACAGTTAGGTGGAGAGAGAATGAGACTGGATGAATGAAGAAGTATTTATTTAGCATGTAAGGTGCAGACAATTGTGTTAAAAGCTGGGAATATAAAAACAAAAGTGAGACAGTCCCTACCTCAAGCAGCTTCTATTCTAATAGGGGAGACAACACACATATTCGAGGTATAGCTAATGTAAAGAATTATTTGGGAATTAAGGGAGCTAGCTAATCTATAAGGGCAGCTTATTTGTGGGCCCTTTCCTGAAACAATGATGGTGTGTGTTACTTTTGAAAATTAAGGTAAACAGAGAGACAATGGTCTGACCGGGATCAATTTATTAATTAGCAGGAGTAACAAAAGTGAAACGAGCAGAACCAGGAGAACATTATGCACAGCAACAGCAATATTGTATGATGAAGAACTGTGAATGATTTAGCTATTCTCAGCAATCCAATGATCCAAGATAATCCCAAAGGACTCATGATGAAAAATGCTATCCACCTCCAGAGAAAGAACTGATTTCTCCAAATACAGACTGAAACATACTATTTTCCTTCTTTTCTCCTTCCTTCCTTCCTTCCTTTCTTTCCTTTCTTTCTTTTTTTTTTTTTTGTCAGGACAACTGGTGATAGCCCTGGATGCAGTGGGAGACCTTGGCCTTTATATTTCTTTTAAATAGTATTTTCTCCAATTACATGTCAAGACAATTTTTAGCATCCATTTTTTTCTCTCTCCCTGCCTCCTAAAATGGTAGGCAAATTGATATAGGTTCTATATGTGTTATCACGTAAAACATACTTCCATATTATTCATGGTTGTGAAAGAAGAAACCGATCAAAAGGGGGGGAAAAACAAAGAAAAAGAATAAGTAAGTGAAAAAAGTCAGAGTCCATCAATTCTTTATCAGGATGTGGATAGCATTTTCCTTCATGAGTCCTTTGTACTTGTCTTGGATCATTGTGTTACTGAGAAGAGCTGAGTCATTCATAGTTGATCATTACACAATGTTGCTGATACTGTATACAATGTTTTATTGGTTCTGTTCATTTTACCTTTCTTCTTTCTTTCTTTCTCTCTCTCTCTTTCTTTCCTTCTTTTTTTCTTTCCTTCCTTCTTCCTTCCTTCTTTCTTTTCAAGTCTTCTTGCACAAAATGACTAATATGGAAATGCTTTACATGATTGCACACGTATAGCCCATATCAGATTGCTTACTGTTTTGGGAAGGGGGGAGAGAGGAATAGAATTTGGAATTCAAAACCTTAAAAAAAACAACAAATATTTTAAAATGGTTTTACATGTAATTTGGGAGAAAACTAAAATATTATTTAAAAAAGAATGATCAAAAACTTAAATTATAGATTTATATAACTATAACCTCTCTCTCTCTCTCTGTCTCTCTCTCTCTCTGTCTCCCCCCCCCCCCCCACACACACACACACACACACACACACACACACACACACACACACATCTGGGAGACATCCAAATAGAGATAATATTTAAATCCTTGGGAGATGATGAGATTGAGATCATCAAGAGAAAAGGTTTAGGGAGAAAAGAGGAACTGAAACAGAGCCTTGGGGGATGTGTCCACCATTGGAGGGGTGGGATGTGATGATGCAGCAGAGGAGATTTAGGATTAGCTAACTAGGTAGGTAGGAACAGAACCAAGAGAGAGCAAAGTCACAAAAACAAAGGAAAGAGGAAGCACTTAGGAAGGTAGGGGAAGGTCAGCAGAGTCAGATGCTGTATAGAGGCCAGGAAGGATGAGGACTGAAAAAAAGGTCATTGGATATGTCATCAAAGACATGACTTGGAGAGTCCTATCTGTGCAGTAGTGAAGAGGCCAGATTGCCAGAAGTTGAGAAGTGAGAAAAGGGGAAATTGAGTCCAGAAACGTAAGGAGTTTTTTTTTTCCCCTAGAAGTTTGGCTGTAGACAACACCCGCTTGATGCATAGTGAGCCTATTCCCACTAGGGTA